>NW_005843036.1:375134-398002 GCF_000455745.1 Alligator sinensis
TTGAGATGCCTCTTATTCCCCTGCATTAACCAGAAATGCTGAAGGGGGGTGCGATAGTGCCACTCACACAAGTCCACACAGAGCAACCCACCCTGGTCCTTTGCTATCTGAGAGCTGCCACACTGTACTTCACCCCAGGCTACACCAAGAGAGATCCCCTGGCAAGGGAAACACCATGTATCTGGGTCCATGAAGGCAGATTTCCTTAATCCCTCTCTGGGATAACTGTTCTAGCATGGTTTAGTACCCACCGAGGAGTTGGGGCTTAAAGCCCATTTTATGGAAACGGGAGGCTCCTCCCTAGCTTGCTCCTATGACCATATGGCTGAGGGAAGGCAAAACTTGCGGGCATCCGAACCCCAAGCCTCCAGGCTTGGGCCTGCACATAGGATGCCCGCCAAAAGACATTGGAAATATCTGAAGCCCCTGGTGGGGGTGGAGGATGTTTGCTGGTTGTAGGGCCACTTACGGTTCTGGACTGTCATGGATTGGACTTGATTTGGCTTGCAGCATGAAAAAAGATTCTTTAAAAAAAAAAAACATATACCAGTGCAGCCTCTGCCCATACTGCTATAGCATATATGCAGAAGGCAAGGTTGATATGTACCTTATGGATTAACTAAATGAGATACATGTTAGTGTAAGCTTTTGTGAACTTGAGCTCATGTCATCAGATGCTGTGAAAAAACAAGCCACGGTCCATACCAGCAAACTTGTGGTTTTGCCGTTGCCACAAATACAACACATCTCTGCCCCACCCACACATACAGGAATACAAACTGTCCTGCCAGTTTTGCTGATATAAAGTGTATCAGAAATAGGGGCCAAATGCTGTGTCAACTTTATGCGCCCAAGTGCATCTCAACACAGTGTATCATTTCAATATGCCAGTGCTGCATATAAATTAACCTCACATTTTCAGGTTTAGGTTCAAGAAACCAGCTTTTCCTATGAATACTTTTATAACTACAGATAAAAAACTTTATCTGCCATTGCTCTTACAAAATACCACAGGAGTATCAAATAAAAAAAGGACCCAAAGGGTTCAATGAACTAAAAATACTAATAACAAAAAAATCCTCTGTACAAAAGACTGGACAATTCCCGAAGGAGCAGCATCTGCCAAAACCCTGAGTTGGCATCGAGCTTGCTGAAGATCTCAGCATTTTGTAACTGGCCAAGTGCACATTCAGTTGTTAGCGTGGGACAGTATTAACGTTCAATACTGCAACTGAGCTCTCAGACATCAGTGTAAATCATACATCTCCAGAAGGCTTTGCCATAATGACTAAGGGCACATACTAATCAAAATGCTCATTAACTGGATCAGTTCCCTCGTGGGCCATGTCTCAGAGTTGTTTCTTATTGGTCACATCTACACAAAATGCATTAACGTACATTAGCCTAAGTTAATGTGCATTACGGGCATGCGTCTGCACATGCATGACCTTAATGTGCATTAACTTAGTCTAATTGTGCCTAAATTTGAAACCTGCAAATGCAGGTATCAAATTTTGGTGCAATTAGCTAATGTGCATTAACACACCTGTAGATGCGACCCAACACTAACTTTAGCACCAGGTATGCCCTGCCACTAAGGGGCTGGCCTGAACCCAGCCTCAGAGAACATCCAGGGGTTGGGGTGCTGGGCACCTGCCCTGGGGCCCTGCCCCCTAGGCCACCCCCTTACAGACCCCCACTCTGGGTTTGAAGACCCAAAACATTGTAAATAGTTTTCCCCTTGTATATAGTTTCCCCCTTGTAAGTGGGTTTTTTATTGTTGGTGGGTGGGGTGGGTGGTTGAGGGGCCCTTTTGGTTGAAGAGGGAGGGGAGAGGGATGGGGGTGGGTGTTGTGAGGGTGATAAAGTTTTTTTGTTTCTTGAGAGTGGTGAGAGTCCTGAGAGCGGTGAGAGTGGTGCTGGGGATGAGCACGGGATGGGGGGGGCGTTAGGGCAGGCGGGCTGGAGTAGGGAGTGCCTTGGCCCCCATTGGCATGTGCATGGCTGTCCTGGGGCCTGGGCAGTGGGGGCGGTGTGCTGGGGACAGCAGGGCCAGCACCATGGCCAGCAGGAACCTGCTGGAAGGGGCCAGGCTGGAGCAGCAGGGTGCTGGGTGTTGCTGGCAGGGGCAGGGGCTGGAGCAGCCCTGGTGCAGGGAGGCAGGCTGGGCAAAGAGGGAGCTGCCCTGTGCTGCCTCTGTACTGGGCTTGTGGCTCCTGGGCAGAGAAGGGGCTGGCCAGGGATCAGTTTCCCAGATGGCTGCCAAGTCCTGGCAACTGGCTCTGACTTCAACATGGCTGCCAAGTGCTGGCTGCCAACATGGCTGGAGCTCCTCCTGGTGGCCATGAGAACACATGGCAGGGCTGCAGGGACTTGGGCCTAACTTTAGTGCCAAGGCTCTGCATGAGCAGACACCTGCTGAAAATTGTTTAATGTGCATTAGCTTAACGCTCATTAAATTTAGTTGTGCCTAAATGCACGTGTAGACCCCCCCCTTTGAGTATTCAGTGCATGGATGCCTAGAGGCACATCCACACCAGACACATGAAGTGATTCTGGCTGTTTTATGCTCATTGTTAGCCATGTGGTTGCAATCATGTGGTTCAGATCTGTTGTGGTCTCAAGTTGACAGTTGGTGCTTCTTTGACAGGTGGTGTTGGGCAGTGACATGTTATTTATAGGTTAAGCAGGACCCAACAGTGTTTCTTCTTGCTTCTTGACACTCTCAGCTTGTCTAGCTGTTGTAATGGCTTTGCCAAGAATCAAAGCAGCATCAAGCTGCAACATCTGCAGGGGTCTCTTATGCCACAAACAATGTAATCACATATCATCTCGTCATGAAACCTGGTTGTGAAGTCACAGGAATGCAGTAGGGCATGGAAGCCAGGTCAAATCTTCAACACATTCACCATCTCGAAATTGAAACTCTCACAAGTGATGTTTTAGGAGGGGGTAAAGTTTTTCTTGAACTTACTGATAATGGCAATGCACGACTTGGCTTCTTTAGCCATCAGGTTGGAGGACAGCATGACATCTTCAGCCTGTGGCCCCATCAGGTACTGGAAAGAGTTGATCTGGCTCCTTTTTTAGCCCTGATACTTTCCTAATTTACTCAAATCTTTGTCTTCACCCAGTCCAGTCCCCACCAGCCTGGTCTGAATCCTCCTGTGACTACGTTTGGACATGTATGGCACATACAGGTCTGTAATGGGGTGCAGGTCTCAGGGGCTGGATCCCAGCTGCAGAGGGTTAGGCAGATAATAGCCTACCTGGTTATGAACACTGACTCAGCTGCCAGAGATGATAGGCTGGGCTCAGAAGTGAAATGCTCTCAGGAAGGGAAGCTGGGAGGAAAAAGAGGAGACTGATCTTTAAAGAGGAGTATATGAACTGTATTGTTCCCCCAGGGTTGAAGGCAGACTAGAGGTTTGATTTTTGTGTTTGTTTTTTGCACCTGTATTTGTTTTGTGTGCTGTGATGAGAAGCTTTCTCTATGTATAATAAATGGACTCGGGTATCCAGGTTGTAGCCATATTGGTCTAGAGGAAAAGGCGATCAATCAGGACTCATAGAGATGATATCTTTTATTAGACCAACAAGATTTTTGTAAAAAAATTCTTTAATTGCAAGGTTTTGGCCCTTCACCAGGCATTGGAGAAAAGATTGTAAAAGTTCTTCTGGGTTGAAATGAAAGTTCATATTTCAAAGGATTTCACAGAGGGGTAAATAGATGGAAAACTCCTCTAGACAGTCAGTTCATAGTCGATATGAAGCTTCTCACCTCCTGTGACGATCTGTGATGACACAAATTACCTTGAAACAAAGGCAGGAGCAGGATCTCAGGTTTCAGGTGGTCACAGTTGCTTCCTGCTTGGGAAAATATGAAGACTTCATTTTAAAAAATCAGCTAAAATTTGATATCTTCCATGTGTCAGGTATCCAGGTTGTAGCCGTATTGGTCTAGAGGAAAAGGCAATCAATCAGGACTCATAGTAGAGATGATATTTCTTACTAGACTATCTTTTATTAGAAATCATGATACGTTTTATTAGAAATAAAATATGAACTTTCATTTCTCCCCAGGAGAACTGTTCTTTTCTCCAATGCCCGATGAAGGGTGTTTGTGCCTGAAAGCTTGCAATTAAAGCCTTTTTTTTTCCCCCAAAAATCTTGTTGGTCTAATAAAAGATATCATATCTACTATGAGTCCTGATTGCCTTTTTAATAAATGGACTGGCATTTCGGAGGAAACTGGCTCCTGAGTTTGCCCAAGGGAGTTCTAGCCCACTACAAGATGACAAAGAGTTTGGCTCCTAGAGGCTCTGCCGGCACAGCTTTGCAGCTCAGAGATCCCTTGTTGACATCACTGTGCCAGGAGTTTTCTGCACTGTGGCCACTGCCTAAGGAGAGCAGAACGTCTTGTGGAGCTGGCCTCGGGGCCCAGTGAATCGGTGCCCTGGACAGGCTTCTGGGAGCAGCAGCCATCCAAAGAAAGGACCCTCCCGGCACACAGAGGCTTTAGCGTCCATTGGGAATATACTTGGATGTATGCTCCTTCCCTTTTTCAGAACGGATATTCAAGCCAGCTAAGCATAACAGCTGGGGCCAAGTTGCTCAGCACATACTCTCACAGTGCTGTGCTCTGCGAAAATGTGGCTCCTTCTCAAACCAGAGTTGAGCTGTCCTGAAAGCTGGGCCCTTAACGGTCAAACACAGGCACAAGAAGGCTTTCCTCCACCACAAGGACAGAAAGGCTCCATCAGTGAGCACAACTCAGCAGCCAAGTCCCCTGAGGGGTTATAGACCATTCCTTGCACCACCTGAGCCAGCCCACTGCAACCTTGTTCTCCCTCCCTGCAAATAAGGTGAGTGAGGGCATTTGGCTATATGGGATGGTATTTTAACCTGATCCCTTCTAGAATCCTTGAGAGAGAGAGAAATTCATCCCATTACCACAGTCTTCTTTCTTTGAACTGTGTCCATTTTTAGCTTTGAATTATGTAATCTGTTTTGCGGTTTGAAATTTCCTGGGTATGGTAGTAGTGAGGACCTCATTTTCACTGTGAAGCAGAATCTGGGCAAACTTCAGCTCTACGTGTCTTAGCCCATTGGTGACGCGTAGGGGGTGCACACATCCTAATTTACTGAACACATAAGCAATACTAATATTTAAGCAAGGCTTTAAATACAACACTTACATTTTAAGCAAGCCCTAGCAGTCAACATAGAAATTCTTATGCAATCCTTCTAATGAATACAGTGAGTTCAGCTGGCCAGACATCTGTCACCGCCCTGGGGTTCGAATAGTTATTTCTTTTCCTGTGTATCACTTTCCCCCACTTTTAAGCTGGGTTTTTTTTTTTAAAGGTTTTTATATACTTTTTTTTTTTTTACAGTTCTCTTCTATATGTATGCCATAAATATTCACTAATCATCTTCCACAGTGGCTGTTTCCATGTATGCCATAAATATTCACTAATCATCTTCCACAGTGGCTGTTTCCATGTATGCCATAAATATTCACTAATTATCTTCCACAGTGGCTGTTTTCATGTCAGGCTGCTATTTGCATCCTGCTGTTTCAGACTGTTAAACCTCATCCTTTTAAACTTTTTGCTGACATGAGTTATAAAACGGTCACCCTAAACTGTGAAACCTATGCTTTGCTTTTAGTTAGTGGTGTTAATTATATCAAGGCACAAATTAGCATTGCATATGCTAATCAGACTTTCAGACCTAGAACTAAGCAAGCAGCAGCTCAGGGCATGCATTACCTCCCTGTCCTAACCTATCTATGGATCACAGGGCATGAGTGTTTCCAGTGAAGCCAACATGCAGCTTCAGTCCCACTGGAAACACAGAGGGCCAAGAGACAGCCATCTTCGTTAGAGCCAGTCTTTCTTCAGATGACAAGTGGAACATTTGAAAGTATTACTTTTTTGCTGAAACGGGTTCCAGTTTGGAGGGGAAGAGGGATTCATACCATGGCAACCATTACACGTAAGGCAAGCCAGAAACTGGCACAAAGTCACCTTTAGATGTTCTAGTGCCCAAGCATTAACCACAGCAGACTCTTCTCTCATTCGTTCGGCCACATGCAGTTTTTCAGATTAAAAAAATAAAGCTGTTAAACTGTTATTCTAACCATCAGCTGGCACTTCCCTTCCTGAGCCTCTGACTCCTAGCAGTGGATGTCCTTGCTTTGCTCTCTGTTAAGGGTTTTTTCCACCAGGAGATGCAATTGAGGCAGATTGTCAGACGAGACAAGATTGGAGCCTGAGTGTAATGTGTATCGGCTGAATCTTCAGAAACAGCATCTCGGCACCCACAGACTGGTCTACCAGTAACCAGCTGATTTCCAGCAACCCCTTCTACCACCCCACTGCTGCTCTGCCTTTCCTTGAATTTAAAATGACATATCTCTATTAAAAGGAACAGTCTAAGTGTGTGATTAGAGATCCTCTCCTGAAGAAGGACTTGATGATACTAAGAAAGCCTGGGTGTTTTCCTTGCTGGAAGGCTAGAGAGAGAGCCTCCCACTGGATGCTCCACTGATCTATTTTCTCTCTCCTCCAAACTGGCAGGCCACGCAGTTCTCATGACACCCATAACGTGCCAGGTGCAAGTGTCGAACTGGAATGGGTCCCAGACGGTGTGCATTTCTAGAACAAAGCAATGGGGATTGAATTCATCTACGATGACTTTACAGTGGAACAATCTCAGGTTACTGGGAGAGAGGGGGAGGGTGATGTTAACTGGTGTGGATTTCAGTTTTAAAGGAGTTTGTTGGACAACACTCTTCCTTTTGAAAGAGTGCTGGGACCAGCTTATGTCCTCCAGTTACAGCTATGTGAGCCTAAAGGCACTCCAGTGACTTCAGCAGAGTTGCTTTGGATTTCCACTGTCAGGAGAAAAGAGCATCCAGCCCCTGAGGCAGCTGTGGAGGTGCTTGCGGACACGCTGTGTCCTGTTCCATCTGATTTAACTCATTCGCCCTGCCCATTGCATGCAAGTCACTGAACATCTCCAGGGATCCCCCTATGACCTGCATTCAGGCCCTGTGATAAAAAGGGCATTCAAGAGTTTCTTTGAGCTGTAGCTGTTCCATGGCTGGCAGCAGTGTAGGGAGTTAAGACAGGGAAGCTATGTGGCCTATTGGGAAAGGTGGTTATAGCTTTATGGTTATTGCACCTCTGATCAGTTAGGTCTTTTATTAGGCCTGTGTGAGTTGGCAGCGATCCGATCTGGCTTCGGATCTGGCTGCTTCAGATGGCCGCGATCTGATCTGTAGCTCCGACCGGGTTTCTGCCTCAATTCAGCTGAAGCTTCGGAGCCGCCTCAGAAATGGGGCCATAGAGTATAATGGGGAATCAATTAAATATTTATAACTTTGGGTTTTTTCTCCAATTTGAATGAAACTTGCAGGGATGGTAGCCTCTGCTGAGAGCATGAAACCAGCAAAGTTTCAAGAATATCAGTGCAGGGGTTTGGGGGGGGACTGTACCACAAATTCTTGAAAGCCACACTCATGTCACAGCTGTGTTACAACACAGAGAGGTCAAAACTGCAGGGTGGTAGCTCTTACTGAGGCCACAAAGCCTGCCAAGTTTCAAGGAGATCGGTGCAGGGGTTTGGGGGGAGCTGCCCCACAAGCTGCGGACAAGCAAAACTGGTGCCATGGGTGACACTGCGTGTGTTCAGGCGCAGCGGGGTGACAGCTGCAGGGATGGTGGCCCCTGCTGTGACACCTGCCAGCTGTGGAGGAGATCAGTGCAGGGGGGTCCTGGGGCCCTGCACCCCTAGCTGCTGACAGACAAAACTCGTGCCAAGACTGTGTCTGTCCTGGGGCAGTTGATTGTCTGTATTGATTCTTTCCTCTCCTTAGCCTGGTGTTGTAGGTGCTAATTGATGCTGGTTAAGTCGTTATGTAGTAGCTAGGTCCTGTGTATTGAGCTGGTCCCCAAGTCCCTGGTCCCTGAGTGAATCATGAGTGATTGATTGGTAACTGGGAACACAGCAGCTTAGCAGCCAGGCCTGCAGCAGTGTCTCCCCTCCCCGCCCCCAGACAGACAGTCGGTCCCACAAGCACCCATGGCACCAGTTTTGCTTGTCCACAGCTTGAGGGGCAGTTCCCCCCAAGCCCCTGCACCGATCTTCTTGAAACTTGGCAGGATTCATTCTCTCTGCAGAGTCTACCACCCCTAAACATCTCATCCAAATCAGACAAAAAACAACAGTTATAGATATTTTTTTTTCTCCATTATACCCTACAGCCAGATCTCCGAGGTGGCTCCAAAGAGCTTCGGGAAGCTGAACGAGGCAGCACTTCGACCCAGACATGCTGCTTCGTACCCCGAAGCATCCGTAGCTTCTCCAGATCCGAAGCTTTGTCCGGAGCCTGGCACAGCCCTGTCTTTTATGGGGGCAAAAGCCCATACTATACCGCTCTTTTTTAAGGTAAGGATTATGGGCTGTGGTTCCCTTTGCATGCTGGCAGGACTGACACCCATTGAGTACCTGCAGCTTTGCTCTGCTAGAGACAATGGCACAGTTAATCAGTATCCAGCCAGCTCTTAAAGCTTATTTATTTAGGGCAGGAACACTGCAGAGAAGACCTAGCACAAGGCAATAAATAAGCTTGTTCCTCTGCAGGACAACCTTGCCAGGGGCTTTGTGTCACCAGTGTATGCCTCTGCCAGGGCCATTACTTGACACTGCTGTTCTCAGCTCCAGGGTCAGTGCATCATCATCTCATGTGTGTTCAAGCATCACTTCCCTTCCTATGTTAGGCTGAGTCTTTTTTTTTCCCCCCCAGTTTTCAGTTTTGTTTGGTTCCTTCCTCAGCCAGTTTAGACCAGAACATGCAATGTACCCGAGGCAAGCTGAGGCCTGGGGGTTTACATGAGTTTCTCTGTCTGACTTCAGTTCCTGTAAATTCCCCCTTAGCTGCAGACAGGAACACATGGCCCTTGTACCTCTCTCCACTTATCAAGATGACACTATGGCCTTGGATATGCCATGTGACTCTACTCTCACACATCTCAGCGTCTCACTTCTCTCCGTGGGGGTCACAGTGTCCATCTATCACTGGGCTTTTCCCCTCCTATGTTAGGACATTTGATCTTTTTTCTTCCAATAGGAACTACTTTCCATTTTCCTGCACTGAACTTCATTTTCTAGAGTCCCATTTCCTTTCTTTATGATCCTGATGAGACTACAGTCTCACCCCATCTTTTAAGGCAGCTGCATTTCCTCCTTGTGTCCAGTGACAACCTGTCAGATCTGTCCAGGAGCCGTGTCCCTTTAAACTCTGGTGGAAGGCAAGCAGTGAGGTACAGGCAGTCCTCGGACTTACCACACAATTGGTTCCTGAAAACCGGGTCTTAAGTCGAAATGTTGTAACTCAGAACAAATTTTCTCATTAGAAACTATGTTATAAATTGGGGATTGGTTCCTGAACCAAGGCCCGATACCCTATTTTCACCAAAAATACCCCAGAATTTTGTATTAATTAATTATAGATGAGTAATATAGCTACATTAATGTATTTATATTGTAAATAACAATTATATTGATTTGGAAGGACTTCTTGGAGGTTACTTTGCTGGACTTTTTGAAGGGCTTGTGGTTGGACCTTTTGAAGGGTTCCTGGCTGGAGTCTTCTCAGGAGTCCTGGCTGCAGGTTTTTCTGGAGTCTTGTCTGCTTTTCAAAGAAAGTGTCCAAGCAAGTTTGGACAGATGTTCTCCAGGGAGATGAGCGACACGGCAAATGTGTTCGCTGGTGTGGCGTTGCATCGGATCAAGCATTGTAAGTCAAAACTGACGTCATAAAGTTGAAACAGGGTGTTAATTTATAAATGTTGTAAGTACAAAATGTTGTAACTCAAAACATTGTAAGTCGAGGACTGCCTGTACATTCAAATTAACATTTGAAAACATGATCCTTGCACTGGAACAAAAGAATAAAGAGCCTTTGGGGTACTTGCATATGTGACACCATTACCATGTACACGTGATGAAAATGTCACTTGGTGTGCATCATGCTGTACACGTGCAAGAGTTTTGGGGGTTTAAAGTGCATTTGCATCATTGCAAACTAAACTCCATCCCAATGCAGTTTAGTTGGCGATGTTGCAAATTGCAATGGTGCAGCTGTCAGCTCGCCCCCCGACCACGGAAGAGGCACTGCAGAAAAGAAAAAGGATGGGGCCCCTCACTGCTTTTGCCTTCAGCAGGCTTCTGCAGCCTGGGGACACCTGGGAACAGGCTGGCTTGCCCCTGGAGCAGTGCAGAAAGGTGGCAGGGGAGTGGCTGGGTTTACTGGTGGTGGGGATGGTGCATGGGGTGCTGGAAGTCCAAGCGGGCTGTTAGCTGACCTGGTGCTGCCCCAACTCAGAAGCACCCAGTCCAACACTTCCCTGAGCCCACCTGGGCTTCCAGAACCCCATGCACCATACCCACCATCAGCAAACCCAGCTGCCTTCCTGCGCTGCCCCAGGGGCAAGACAGCCTGTTCCTGGGTGGCCCCAGGGTCCTGCTGGCCACAGGAGCCTGCTGAAGGCAAAAGCAGTAAGGGGCCCAATCCTTTTTGTTTGTTTGTTTGGTTTTTGGTTATTTTTGGCAGAGCCTGCCCACCTCTCCCCCAGCCAGGGAGTGAGCTGCCAGTAGGCTGAGCCCCTGGTCCTTCTCTCTATGGCAGTGGCACATCTCGGGGCCAGCCAGGTAGGCTGCTAGTGGGCTGGGTGCTGCCCCAGCTTGGAGGCAACACCTGGCCTGATCCAACCGTTCCCCAAGCCCACCCAGTGGAAACCCGCCGGGCACTGCTCCCTGAGCAAGCTTTGGGAACAGCTGGATCAGGCCAGGTTCTGCCTCTGAGCTGGGGCAGCACCTGGCTCGCTAGCAGCCTGCCTGGGTGGCCCCGGGGGGCGCAACCACCATGGAAGGACCAGAGACTTCTGCAGCTCAGGGGCCAGTCGGCCTGCTGTCAGCTTGCCTGCTGACCATGGGCAGGTTCTGGCTCTAACAAAAAATAAATAAAAAAGATTGGACCCCTTGCCATCATGTGATGGAAAAATTGAAATGGTGGGTTTCAACTAAAAACCCATGGTTTCAATTTAGAGGGCATAGAATAAAACCCTGAGGACTAAACCCTCGTCATGTGTACAAGCACCCTTGGAGACCAGAAATGGGGGGGGGAATTGGTTGGAGACATTTGGGAAGTCCCTCTACAGGAAAGAAATGAGAGGCAGCAGAGCAAAATTCCCCAAGAACTGTCCAACCAAAGGCACTGCTGCCTTGGAAAGTTTTCCCAGTTGTATTCAAGCAAACACACAGCCACTTCCATTGCTATTTTCCTACGGTATATTCATCCATGGCTGTCTCTGTGGGTGCAGTATGGTGACAGGTTGTGTTGGCCACTATTGGCCACTCAGCTTTCAGCAGTAGGAAGACACATTTCTGGAGCTATGTGCTGAATTCACCCAAGGGACTCTAGCACAGACACTAACCTGAGAACTGACAGAGGATAAACAGGTGGTAATTTCTCTTCAGAAGCTTGGAGACATGCACAGCTATTGACCAGTCGGCAACCAATTTAATGGAAAAACTAGAGTGACAGCAGTTGCGATTAAGGAGTTAAATGAACCTGCTGCATGTACCCTGTGACTCTGGGCAGTGTGCACTGCATAACAGATGCACCTGATGTGGTGCATCTGTTGGAAATCAATAGGTTTCCAATATGTGGAGGGGTGATGGGCAGGATACATCTCCATGATGCTGAGTGTGTAGGTAAAAAGGGGTATGTTTTCATGCTTGTTCAGCCTTGGTGGATCAGCAACAACACTAGCATCCAGGATTGCCAACCCTCTAGAATTACCCTGGAGTCTCCAGGAATTCAATTTAAATCTCCAGCAGACTTCTGAGAGTCACCCAGGAGATAAATGGTAGGGCATTCATTAAAATAAATATTAAATGTTGAATCCAGTGTATACAGCAGTCCAGTGGGTTTTTAAAATGTAATAGTAATGTGCATTTGCCTTTGTGACGTAAAGTCTAAGCACCGTAATCCGTAACTGCTACACGCAAGCACACGAGCACGTTTGTGTTGTGTGTCGTAGGCGCATTGGCGTTTCAAAAACCTACCAGAATAGATTCAAACAGAGATTGTGACCCACTTAGCATCAGAACTGGATGTTCACAGGAAGTGTACACTTCTTTGGCAACCCTAGGACTTCTAGGAAAGCTGCAAGCAAAGAGACTTCTCACAGACCAGTGTAGTCACATTGGTACCATTGTAATACCAGTTGCTTCTCTGGGCCACCAAGCTATTTGCTGGGCACCTTGATGGCAGCCAGAAAATGCTGAACTGTCACCCAAGCAAGCATATTTGGCACATGCATTTGCCGGCTTGTTAGAACACTGGAAATATTTTTGTCTCAGCTGAATCTCAGCAAGACAAGCCTTCTTATTGTGGTTGCTGCATGTTGTGCTTTGCATAATGTTTGCAAAACCCAGGGGGAAATGACACAGGGAGGGGAAGAAGAAATGAAATGAGTGTCTGCTGATTCTAAGCAGCCTGGCCCGCACACACAGGCAGAATGCAGCAAGGGACTGCGGGCAGAGGGAGGCCTTAAGATCTCAATTTGACAGTGCGCCATGGCCAAATAATGTACTGCTTTGTGTTTGTGAATATTCAGCAAATAGCTGAAGGGCTATTGATCTGCAGGGAGTTACATCTCTGGATTGTAAAATAAACAAACTAGGGTACAGCTTTCACAGAGCAGCATTGCATCGGCCACTCCACCTGCACCTGGCACACAACTAAAGGGGATTAAGTGCACAGGAAAAGAGAGTACTGTACAGCAGGGGGACATAGGGACAGTTCATCCGTCAGAGCAGGTATAGCCAGAGCAGATCTCCTTATTTTCCCTCTGGGTTGAGGGTAGCAATAGTGTTGCAGGGCACACTGGTGCTGCTATGGCACAGGCCTCGGGAAGGAGTCATCATCTATTCTCTGTAATGGCTGGTAACATGGAGCTTTTGTATGTTTTTCTCCCTAATACTTCAAAGCATCAGAATCTGCTGGCAGAGGAGCTGTATGACACCTGGGTGCACTTCCCAGATCCTTCTGCATCCCTCCAGCATACCTTCTCTCTCAGCTCTAATGCCAGAGCTCTTGAGAAAGTCCAACAATATGTCCTTCCTGTTCTCATCTCACTCAGGAGAGTATTGAACTCTCTATATCTTCTTCCCAGCACAGCGTTCAAACCACCAAGCCACAGGTCAGGCCTTACAATATGTCCTTCCTTGTTCATCGTTTCCCTTCATATCAAGGTCAGCCTTTCAGGAGGTGTGGAGGGAGCTTGTGGCTACCTCAGATGAGGTTACCGGTTAAAGCTCAGTTAGATTTAATGCTCAGCAGCCTGTGACAGAGCAGTGTGGTCCTTTGAAAGCCCTAAGTCCAGATGTGAGCAGTTAACTAATGAGGAAGTACTCCACTAGTAGTTAAAACCCCGGAATAGAAAACAGAGATTAGTGAGTTTGGAGGAAAAGGGAAGAGGAACAAGAAACACAGTACAAAAAACAGACATGGAGCAACTTGTGGGCAGGAGGGGATCTGGAAGCCAGGTAAGCTTGAGCCCCAGAGCCAGCGCCATGCTGCTTCTCCTCCTATGCTGAAGCTAAGCACAGCGTATAAGTGATCTGGCTTGGACTTGGCCTGGTGATAATAATATTGTGGAAAACAAAAATCCTGTGTTTGATACGAAACAGGCTTTCCAGTAGGGCTGTGCGAAACAGCAGTGTTCCACTTCGACATCTGTTTCAACGTTTTGATGGGACAGTGTTTCGTTTTGAGCTTTGTTTCGTTTCGAAAGCACTGTTCCGTTCTGTCGAAACAGTTTCACTGTTTTGACGCTTTTTCAACATTTCGATCGGGCTGCAATCAGGCTGGGGAAGGGAGCTCAGCCCGGCTGAGTTTCCCTCCCCAGCCCCATGGCTTCCCACAGCCCCGTGGAGCTCAGCCCCGTGGCAGGAGGTGGAGCGCAGCGCCAGTTCTGCCCCCCTTTTGCCACCAAGCTGAACTCCACGAGGCTGGCGGAGCTGATCATACTGCAGCCTGGCAGCGGGAGGCAGGCAAAGCCAGTGCTATGTTCCCATCAGCTCTGCCAGCCCCACTGAGTGCAGCCCAGCTGTAGGAGGCAGAGGAAGCCAGGGCTGTGCTCCCCACTGGGCTGAGCCACATGGGGCTGCGGAGCCACTGGGAGCACAGCCCTGTTCTTCCCTGTCTCTCACCATCTGTCTGGCTGCTTCAAAACCCCAAACATTTCGAACCTTTCGAAATGTTTCGACTGCCCTCATTTTGTTTCAAGGCTGTTTCGAAGCCCTTCATTTAGTTTTGATTTTGCTGTTTCAAGCTCAGAATGAGTCAAAACTGTGTTGAAATGAAACAGCTGGTGAAATTTTGCACAGCCCTACTTTCCAGGTATTGTTCAGCACCACCTCCCTGCACAGTTAGCCACTCCACTCAGTTCCCAGGTGGTCTGTGAACATTCACGCACCTCTTCCATCTCCTTACCACAAATACTCAGCTGCTGGCAGACTCTGAATTCCATTTCCCTTATTATCAGTTTACTAAAACATTTTTCTGCCTGAAAAAAATGTGCATTTCATAAGGCAGCTTAGTTTCTGAATGCAACCCTTCTGCTTATTTTTGCCTAGTGCTGATGCTGTAAAGCACACCAGATACCTCAATCTTTTGTTCCCTATGCAAGTGGAGCCAGCTGCCATTTCGAGAGGGATTGTGAGCTCTGGTTCTACAAGCCATGAGGAAAATGGAAAGTGAGTACATTAATGGGGGCAGCAAATGCACCTGCTCCCTGTCCCCCTTTCCTTTCCCCAATGAGTTTGGTCTCAAGGTTTGTGTCTCAAAGCCAGAGACACTCAAGAGGTTAGGGTGGCCATCATAGAGAACAGTCCAGTTGTCCTCTATCCTCTATTGTTACAAAACCAGATGCCTTTATGCCCTCTATTTTACTCTTGTCCTCTCAGCATTACCTACCATACCACATGCTGGCTACAGTCTGCTGTGGGAGACAGAACAAAGGCAGACAGAGCAGTGTCTACTTAGGGCTTTTGGGAGCTAATCAACAGGTCGCTGGTAATGTCCCTCCAGTCCTTCCTTGGAAAAAGTTGTTTAAGAAGAGCTTGAACGAATGAGAAAGGCTGTTGTTTTATTTGATGGGTTGATAAATGCTACCAACTCCCTGTGTAACTCCCTGCTGTGCAACTCAGTGCTCTGTTATCAACAGCGAGGGTGGAGGGGAACTCTTCCCTAATCAAAGCATCCTGCTGGGACCTGGCCATTCTGCGCCCCCCCATCCCCCAACTTAGCACTGTGGAAGGGAGGTGCTGCTCTAACACCCTTCAGCTTCTAGTCTGAGCCACTACAGGCATATGCCTGCATTTCTTCAGTCCAGAGGGGATGTCTGCGCATTTACAAACCAGTTTAGCCTAGCCAGGTTAGATTAACCTGCAAAGATTGAATTGATTTAGGCTCAGGCTTTTTGAATATCTGTCCCTAGCCCAAGGGGCTGAGAGATGGGGTAGGGAGGCCCTTAGGTAAGGCTAGAGAGAAAGGGGGGAATTCAAGGAGGGGTGAATGGATGCTGAAAATGAGGTAAGATTCCTTGCATGGAGGTCCCTGGTTCTGCAGCAGTGGGGAGAAAACTCCAGAGCTTGAACTCGAAAGCAGGGTTGTTCTCCTGGACATGTTACACATGCATGATAGAACAAGCATTCAGAAACCCAAATTATTAAATGTTCCCATGGCCTACCATTATCCACAGATGGAAATGATTTCTAATCATAAGGGGCTCTTCAGTCTAGCAGGCAAAGGTAGAAGAAGATGCAGTAGCTAGAAGCTGAAACTAGAGAAATTTAGACCAGAAATAGGGTGCCATTTATTAATAGCAAAGGGAATTATCCATTATAAAAGCTACCCAAGGATGGGGTTGTCTCTCTTGGGGTCTTTAATAGAGACTGGATGTCTCTTTCTAAGAGATCCACTGTTGAACAGGGTGTTCAAATCCTTGGCTGGGGTTGTCTGGCTTGCACTAGGTCAGAGTAAATGATCCAAGTGGTTCCTTCCAGCATAAAACCTATGGATCTGTGAGTAATGGATCTGGCTCTGATCATTCTTCCTTTCTGGAAGGCCCTCAGTCCTATAGCACACTGAAGAACCAAGTTAGTGTGGTGCCACCTTATAACAGGCCCTGTAACACTGGGAGCCTGACTTGACCTCAAGTCTTTCAGATTTGCCAATCATACATTTCAGGTTGCTTGATGAGTCTCTCTCTCTCACTCTCTCTCTCTCTCTCTTTCCCCACCCGTTTTTGTCCCAACCAGCTCAGTACAGTACTGAACGCTTTACGACTATTTTAACTAAAGTACAAAACAGCCTGTGGAAAAGCAAGAACCCTTTTCTCAGAGCTCTCTGAGTCTTAGCCTATGTGGGTGCCCAGGGCTCTGTTGGGAGGATTTGCTTGACTGAAATACTAAGAAAGCACTTAGCTCTAATGCAAGGGCTGGAGACAAAGCCACTTTTTGAAGGCACATGCTAGAAACACTTCCGTTAATTCAGCAGACCAAAGTGCGTGATCTGAGTGCAATCAAGTGTAAGTGATAGAGGAACTAGGGTCAATGAACACTGGGTTGTGGTGGCACAGAACTCAGCAAACTGTCCTACCTACACCTGCCATCAAGTGAAGCTATAGAGGAGCTCTCTGCAGAAGCTGCTCTGCTGCTTTTCCAGAGCTGGGAAATGTTGTGTGTCAACAGTGCATTTGGTTTTTCCTTCCCCCATGCTGCAAATTTGAAAGATGCAAACTAGCATAGATTGGGTACAGGTGCCCACAGTGTATGTCCTTGGAATTGTGCCCCTGCCTAGGAATGGCTGGCCTGTTGCCATTAGACATCCCTTAATTTAATTGTGTGAAGCCATGGCTGAACTAGTCCAATTGACATTTCAGCCACACAGAGAAAACAGATGAAGAACAAAACTTCCCAGTGTATGCAGCAAGGCAGCACCTAGAGGACTCCAGTAGGCCACTGCACATACACGTTGTGAGCCACAGGCCCTGCCCCAAAGAACTCTCACCCTACACAGACAAAGCAGAAAGGTGTGTTTTTAATTAGTTGGAAGTAAAACCCTAGTATGGACAAGGTACTTGGGTTTGGGACAGAAATTACACTTAAACCAGTATAAGTGATCAGAAACCAGTTCAAATCTGTAACAGAACAGAAGTTCAGCGCACACTTTCAAAATAGCCCAAACTGGTTTAGGATAAACCTGGATGGATGTAGTATCAGACTTAACTGAACTAGGTTAAATCAATTTATTGAACTTCTGTCCCAGATCCCTTCCAGATTCAAGTTAACTCACAGGGTACAGACAAAAGTGACAATTTTCACCCAACCTGGCCCCTGAAAGCACTTTGCAGCCATGACCTAACACAAGTGCATGGCTGCAAAATACTTTAAAAGGGCCTGATCCCACAACAATCTGAATCCTCATTACATGAGGGTTCAGATGAATGTGCTTCAAAGCGGAGCACCTTCATTAACTTGTGTCTGTGTGCACTGTGGGCAGGGCTGGGCTGACACAGCTCAGCCCTGCTCCCAGCACTGTTTTCAGAATGGGAAGGAGGAAGGGACTGGAGGGAGCTTGTTCTGGGGTTTGCCCAGCTGGTGCTGAAGGGTGGGGTGGGTGGAGCCCCCCACAAGGCTTCAAGCCACCCCTCCCCAACTCCAGTGCAGGCTGGGGAAACCCCAGAATGGACCTTACTCCCCTGCCTTCTCCCCCTCCCATCCTGAGACAGCACTGGGGGCCAGGGAAGGGGGAGCAGAGCTAGGGGAAGGGGCTGCAGAAGAGGCTTCTCTCCCTGGATGGGATCCAAATTGGAGCTTGATCCTCCACCCTCCTGACCCAATTCTAACGTCTGTTGGGTCAGGAGGATCAGTCTAACTCATGGAGGTTTCTGTGAAGTGCCATGAATTAGACTGAGGAGCTGCACTTCTGTCTATGCTCACAGTCCCTCAGCATCCCAGGATGCTTTGTGCCTCCCCTGCAAACTCCCTTCTTATAGAATGGGCAGGCTAGCCTTGAATCAAGCTGTCTATTCCAGCCAAACAGCTCTAGCACCGTCTGGCTTCTGGCCTGGGCCACTGAAGGCATGTGGCTGCATTTCCAGAATCAAAAGTGTACGTCTGCTCACTTGCTTATCGGTTCAATCTACATAACTGAGACTAACACACCAAGACTGAATTCATTCAGCCTCAGTCTTTTTGAGTGTCTGTATTTAGCTGCAGTAACAGAGGATTGAGGTAAATGCTGGCCCCACTACAGACTTCAGCTCAACTTCCTGTCTCATGCAAAAGCTAAAACTTAGGTTGTCTTCAGTGTGATAAGAACAGTTTTCCCAAAGAGAACCAAGCCTGTGAGGCAGGGGGAAGGAAACTGGAGTGAACAGACCAAGATGCCAAAGCTTGCTCCCCAGTTATTTGTATGAGTAGAACAACATTGATCAGGAATGTGATTTTTTTTTTTTTAAACCAAAATAATTATGCTGGTTCAGCCTGTAGTGTGGATGTCATCCTACCAGTGTAAAGGTAACTGATACTGGTATGTAATACTCCTCTCCTTGTGCCTACCAATTTTCAGCTTTCAGTATATGCACAAAACCAACATAATAGTGACAAACTGTTAAGGGCTTGTTCTGCAAAAACCAGAAGAGTAATGTGATATAGTGATTAGAGCACTGGACTACCACTCAGCAGCCTTGGTTCTGATCTTGACAGTCTTTCTGCCCTGCTAAATGATGTTGAGCACATCAATTCCCCTCTCAGTGTCTCTGGTTCCCCATCTGTTAAAAAGAAAAAAAGTACTCGTACTCTTAAAGACCTTGGAGATGTACTGATGGAAATGGTTACAGGATACATTCAAATTCGCAGATAACACTAAGATGTGGGGAGAAGTGGGCACGCTAGAAGGGAGGAATAGGCTGCAATCAGACCTGGACAGGTTACAGGGGTGGGTGGACGAGAACAGGATGGGTTTCAACACTGACAAGTCCAAGGTACTGCATCTGGGGAGGAAGAACCAGCAGCATACCTACAGGCTGGGGGACTCCCTTCTCGTCAGAGCAGAGGCAGAAAAGGATCTTGGAGTCATTATTGATGCCAAAATGAACATGGGCCGACAGTGTGGGGACGTGGTCAGTAAGGCCAACCACACCTTGTCATGCATCCACAGGTGCATCGCAAGCAGGTCCAAGGAGGTGATCCTCCCCCTCTATGCGACACTGGTCAGGCCGCAGTTGGAGTACTGCATCCAGTTCTGGGCACCGCACTTCAGGAGGGATGTGGACAACATGGAGAGGGTCCAGAGGAGGGACCCCCTTATGATCGGGGGCAGCAGGGCAGGCCCTACGGGGAGAGGCTACAGGACCTGAACCTGTTCAGCCTCCACAAGAGAAGGCTGAGGGGGGATCTAGTGACCATTTACAAACTAGGCAGGGGGGACCAGCAGGCACTGGGGGAGTCCCTGTTCCCCCGAGCACTACCAGGAGTGACTAGAAATAACAGCCACAAGCTGGCAGAAGGTAGATTCAGACTAGACATCAGGAGGCGCTACTTCACAGTCAGGGTGGCTAGGAGCTGGAACCAACTTCCAAGAGAAGTGGTGCTGGCTCCTACCTGGGGAGTCTTTAAGAGGAGGCTGGATGAACACCTTGCTGGGGTCGTTTGACCCCCATACTCTTTCCTGCCATGGCAGGGGGTCGGACTTGAGGATCTGCTCAGGTCTCTTCCAACCCTACCAAATATGAAACTATGAGAGCTAAATATGGTGATTATTACACCAATGTATATTCCACGTCCTTATTAACATTGACAAATCACAACTAGTTTTTCCCAGGCCCTTGAAGGTAGGGGTAAGATAGCCACAGTTTCCTTGACATCAAAATTACCAACATCCTGTTCAAGTCTCAGATAAAGCTGGAATCTACAGCTTCTTTGTGAGAGACTGTCACACTCACTGTTACAGTCGCAATCTGCAAAGGCTTCTGAAGGACAGTGTGTTCCTCAAAGCTATTGCTATAGACATACTTGGGCCCACTTCTTTTACCCTCATCTCTGACTTGGAAAGGGCAAGTCCTCTGATTATGGCTGCTGTTAGAAAGTGGGCTTGCAGCTTGGGTACAGACAGCAGTGAACACACAAAGTCATGGGTATGGGTACCGGCTGTAGTGGGACTCTCAGAACTTATTTGGACACCTAGCCTATGCTGAAGCATGAGCTGTCACATCATCTCTACCAGATTACAGCCAGCACAGGTACACATGCTGCACCTCCGATTGCAGAGTAGACATAACTCAAGTATGAGCTCTTCAACCAAAGCTGGGCTCTTCCATGAGTTTTTGCATTAGTATTCCTGAACACAGATAAAGACATATCACCAAACTGGACTATAGACAGGTACAGTGTGGGCATTGGCCCACCAACAGTATTAGTGAAGGGGCACTTGGAAGGGCTTGATGTGTTCAAGTCAGCAGGCCCAGATGATCTTCCTCCAAAGGTGCTGAAGAATTGGCTGGTGTTATAGCAGAACCACTGACAAAACTTTTAGCACTTGTGGCACTCAGGGCAGGTCCCAGGGGACTGGAAAATGGCCAATGTGGTCCCTATTTTCAAAAAGGGGAAGAAGGAGGATCCAAGTAACTATAGACTGGTTAGTCTCACCTCTATCCTTGGGAAAACCTTTGAAAAAATTATTAAGGAATACACTTGTATGAGTCCAGCAGGAAAAGAAATGCTGAAGGGCAACCAGCATAGATTCAGAGCAGCTTCAGATCCAGCTGTTTCAGCTGCCAGGGATCTGATCCAGAGCTCTGGACCGGTTTCCCACTTCGATCTGACCGAAGCGGCTCCGAAGCTTCGGAGCCACCTCGAAGATCCAGCCATGGGGTATAATGGGGAGTCAATGAAATATCTATAACTTTGTTGTTTTTATTTAATTTGAATGAAACTTGCAAGGATGGTAGCCTCTGCTGAGAGCATAAATTCTGCCAAGATTCAAGAAGATCAGTGCAGGGGTTTGGGGGGAACTGCACCCCAAATTCTTGAAAGCCAAACTCATGTCATGTGTATGCGTTACACCACAGTGGGGTCAAAACTGCAGGGGTAGTAGCCCCTGGTGAGGCCACAAAGCCTGCCAAGTTTCAAGGAGATAGGTGCATGGATTTGGGGGGAAACTGCACCTCAAGCTGAGGACAAGCAAAACTTGTGACATGGGTGACCCTGCGTATGTTAAGGCGCAGCGGGGTGACAGCTGCAGGGATGGTGGCCCCTGCTGCAGCCACGACGACTGCCAGCTGTGGAGGAGATCGGTGCAGTGTGGTTCTGGGGCCCAGCACCCCTAGCTGCTGACAGACAAAACTTGTGTCATGGGTGCTTGTTCAACTGTGTCTGTCTTGGGGACTGTACTACTGCAGTCCTGGCTGCTAAGCTACTGTGTTACCAGTTACCAATCAATCATGATTCACTCAGGAACCAGCCCAGTACACAGGACCTAGCTACTAGTAGCTATTAGATAATGAGTTAATTAGCAATGATTAACACTTACAAAACCACAGACTGAGAAGAAATAATCAATACAATCAACTGCCCCAAGACGGACACAGTCAGTCCCACAAGCACCCATGGCACGAGTTTTGTCTGTCAGCAGCTAGGGGTGCAGGGCCCCAGACCCCCCTGCACCGATCTCCTCCACAGCTGGCAGGCGTCACAGCAGGGGCCACCATCCCTGCAGCTGTCTCTTCACTGCGCCTGAACACACACAGGGTCACCCATGGCACCAGTTTTGCTTGTCCTCAGCTTGAGGTGCAGTTCCCCCCAAGCCCCTGCACCGATCTTCTTGAAACTTGGCAGCCTTTGTGGCCTCAGCAGGGGCCACCACCCCTGCAGTTTTCACCCCCTGTGGTGTGTCACACACACATGTGACATGAGTTTTGCTTTCAAGAATTTGGGGTGCAGTTCCCCCGAACCTCTGCACCGATCTTTTTGAAACTTGGCAGGCTTCATTAGCTCAGCAGCAGCTACCGTCCTGCAAGTTTCATCCAAATCAGACAAAAAACAACAAACATAGATATTTCATTGATTCCCCATTATACCCTATGGCCGTATCTCCGAAGTGGCTCCAAAGCTTTTCCGAAGCACTTTGGAAAGCCTAACGAAGCCAGCGCTTCCATCCGGACACGTTGCTTCAGATGCCAAATCATCCAAAGCTTCTCTGGATCCAAAGCACGGTCTGAAGTCTCACACAGCCCTAGTGAACACACTGTCCAAATTCATGGATGACACCAAATTATGGGTCAAAGCAGACACACTTGAGGGCAGGGAGTGGATTCAGGTGGATTTAGACAAGCTGGAAAAGTGGGCAGACCAAAATAGGATGCAGTTTAACAAGGATAAGTGCAGAGTACTGCACCTAAGGAGAAGGAATCGCCAACACACATACAGATTGGGGGATGACTTTCTAAGCAGCACAGCAGCAGAAAGGGATCTCAGAGTCATAGTTGACTCAAAGATGAACATGAGTCGACAATGTGATAAAGTGATCACTTGTATGCTTAGTAGGCCTGTGCGAAGTGGCTAGTATTCATTGAGGATTCAGCCGATTTGGAAGACAGTGATTCAAATCACTGTCTCGAATCGATTCAGATGAATCTGATTCAGAGATTTGACTGCTGCTGAAACTCCAAATCTCTGAATCAGCCAGCACCCCCCCCCCCCCCCAACCCTCCGACAGGGCG
>NW_005843036.1:398439-411667 GCF_000455745.1 Alligator sinensis
GGGGTCAGAGGGGAGCTTGGGGAGCAGGCAGGGGATGGGGCCTGGCAGGGTCCCCCCATGGTCCCCTCCCTCACGCCTACTTACCAGCTCCAAGTCCGGCTGCAGCTCCCTGCTGCAGCCACCAGGGACTTTCCAAATCATCTAAATTCTCCAAATCTTTTCCAAAGATTCAGAGAGCTTCGAATCGATTTGGACCTTTTAATTGGTCCCCTGATTTGATTCAAATTCAGAGATTCGGCCACTAAATCGGGCCAAATCTCCTCTGAATCAAATCACCACCCAAAGCTTCACACAGCCCTAATGCTTGGGGGGGGGGAATAGGAGATACTCTGTTTACCAAGGCGTCCCTTAGAGTAACTAGAAACAATGGCCACAAACTGACAGAGAGCAGATTTAGACTAGACATTAAGAAGAATTTCTTCACGGTAAGGGTTACCAGAATCTGGAACAGGCTTCCAAGGGAAGTGGTGCTCTCCCCTGCCTTGAGGGTCTTTAAGAAGAGACTGGACAAGCACCTGGTTGGGGTCATCTGACCCCAGCGCTTTTTCTTGCCCAGGGCAGGGGGTCGGACTCAATGACCTACTGAGGTCCCTTCCTACCCTGAAAATCTATGAAAGTCACAGGGAGCTGTTCCTGCTTCCTGTCGAACATGTAGCGTGATGTCTCCATAAAACAGTGGGAGATATATCACACCTGGAAGACTGTTGGAGGGAGTTTTCTCTGTGCTTTGCAAGGACAGAGAAGAGCTTTGAGGCAGTGGATTAACTCCCTGCGGAAGGCAGTCTGGGTGCAAGCATAGAGATACATATTCACCGCAGTGTTGGTCAGTTCTAACATGGTGCCAATATCCGCTGCAACATTAATGCCTTTGGAGTAATCCTGTCTATCAATGTCATAATAGCAGGTCTTGAGAATAATCTGGGTGACAAATCTAGTGGTACAGAGATAAGCAAATGTCATGGAGACAGTGACCAGGAGGATGATAGATCTCTTCTTCTGGTTCCCAAAGTGTGTCCCTGAAGCCATTCTGTGAATCCCTCCATCCTTCCCACAGTGCACTTTGTTACTGAGGATAATCTGCCGAAGACTCAGGCCATTCAAGATGAAGATGATGATAAAGGGGATAATGTTGACCAGGGAGGTCTGAAACCAAACCAGACCCTCAATGAAATAGTCAGGGAGGTCCGGGTGGTACACACAGACCGCACTTCCTGTTCCATTTACTATTTCTGATTTGTTGGACCAATAATATGGGATGGCTGCTGCATAGCTACAGATGTGGATCAAGATGATCATGTAGAGTGTGCTTCTTGGGGAGCACATCCTCCCCTTCAGCTTGAAGGTGTTCAGAGCGATGAAACGCTCGGTGGTGAAGGAGACCACCAGCCAAACGGAGGCATTGACTGCTCCATAGCTGAAGACGTCCCGGAGGGTGCACCAGGGGTCCTTGTACCAGAAAGGCTCCAGGCTGTAGTATTTCAGGATCATCTCTGTGATAACAATGAAGATAAGAACGATAGTGTCGGCCAAGGACATCGCCATCAGGTGGTAGCGGCTGGAAGTACAGATTAAGCCGTCCCTTCTCCAGAAGATTACAAATGTCATGATGTTTGCTGAAAGAGAGACAGCAGCTCAAATACGAGTTGGGAGCTAACCTGGGGACTCCTTTTTTGCTGAACCCCAAATCCAAGAGGAACCATCTCAGCACAAAATTATGCCAAATCATCATCCTCTCTGAGCCCTTATCCTACAACAGCCCTGTGGGGTTCCACCAATCCTTAGATCTCATTCCCAGTCCACGTGGGGACAATGACTGATATAGTGTATTATTATTTCACTCTATCTAGAAAGGCTCAGGGCAGCTTACAATAAAAGATGAGCAACCCATGGGGCAAGGAACAATAATAGATTCCCCAAGCAATGCTCTAAAATTTTAAAACCCCAGCTCATCTACTCACCTCTCCCTGCCTATCACCCAGTTATACATTTCAGAATAAGCTGCTCTACAATGGCTCCCAGTACTCCCAAATAATTCCCAGTGTCATAGTATTCTGGAATAAAAATGATGGTGTTCGGTAGTCATTATTGTGCTTTGGAAGTGCATTCAACATTTTTGGATAAAGAAACTTTTATTCCAGAATGAAGTGTTGATCTGGGGAGCCACTCCAGAATAGCTAGTCTGGTCAGCTTCTTAGTAAACAGGGCAGGGGGAGGCTATGGCTGTTGGCTTGCTAGAGAGACTTTTCTGCCAGGTTGAAGTACAGATAACCTAGAAATGAAAATCAAATCCTTCCCATTTTTATTTCTTTATGGTCATGAAAGAGTTTTGCTTTGTCCATTGGACATCCAGGTCTCTGTCCACTCTGGAAATCTGGGGGCAAGTGGAAAACTGATGAAATTATGACAGCACAATGGACAAAGCAAGGAGTTCTGGTAAATTAAAGAGGGGAAGGGATTTGTAGGCAGACAGGTTATGTTTTGCTTGGTAAATGTATAGGAGAAAATAAAGATTAAGGGCACCCTAGATTTAAATTGGAACAGAGCTCCCAATATTAGAAGCATATCATGGTAGGAGCACGCAGGCATAGTGCATGGGACAGTGCTGGCTGGGGGTGGGACTTTCCAATATACATCCAATATCCCACCAAGCCACAAAAAAGGGAACGGACACCCCTGATATCTGTGATGGCTCTGTCTATATGGACAAAATTAACTGGCCTGGCTAAGGAACTCTGGAATAACTATTCTGCCTGGATATATTTTCCTAGAATAAAAATTCTTTCCCACAATAGTTGTTTGACAACCATGTTGTAGACAAGCCCTATCACTAAAACCAAATAAACCAAATCCAAACAAACCCTTTTGTTATGAAGATTTACAAATGTATCTGTTATGAAGAAGCATAAGGAGGAGACTCAACTGCTGGCGACTTCAAAAACAAAGGGTGAAATTCTGGCTCAGAGTCAACAGGACTTTTGACTATCAATGCCAATGGAGCTAAATGCTTATTAAAAGGATTACAAGCCTGATGCTTATTAAATGAAGACTGAGAAAAATGTGCAGGATGTTGCAAAAAAAATTGCAGTAAGAAATACCAAATGGTTCATAATTTTTTCATACTCCTAATGTTCTCTTGCTGTGAGACCACTCAGCTTCTGTTGCAGTCAGTGGATGGGAATGCAGAGCCCATGACACCCCATTTCAAAAAGGATGCTGAAACAGTGGAAAGAGTTTATAAGAACTGCAGGGATCATGTAAAGCCTACCTGAAAAGCCTACCTTCCTGATAGGGATTTAAGAAACTCAATCTATTTAAGTTATCAAAGAGAACTGTAAGAGGAGACTTGATCTTGGTCGGAAAGTACTTATTCATGAAGCCAAGTTCTCATAGCACAGCATTCTCTAATCCAGCAGGTGAAGACAGACAAAATCCAGCAGAGAAAATAGAAGCAAGACAATTAGATAGCAAATATAAGGTGCAAATTTTTAACAACGAGAAAATGTAGCTAGGGAGGTGGTATATATTTGTCTTATTTAAGATCCTTTAGGGCATATTTGTATGTATGGCTGTTTGCATGAAGTTTTGTTTTTCCAGATTAAAGTGATTAGCATCCACCTTTATATAGGAGTGTTAAACTCACTGGGCCTCCAGGCCAGATTGGGCCATTGGGCTCCTCATGGGCCAGCCCCAGCCCCAGCAGCGACAGTAGCATGGGAGTTAACACAGCTATTGCTCACTCCCCACACCACTGATATGCCCTTAACAGGGTTTTATAGTTGGGAATTTGGTGGTGGGCTCGGTAAAACAACTCTGTAGACTCGATCTGGCCCACAGGCTACATCGTTGACACCCCAACATAATACAGTTCTTTTCTGAAGTTCCCTGGCCACTTTCTGCAAAGTGGCTAATCTACTTAGAAAATGGATTCAATTTATATAGGGGTGAGTTAGTGTGGAATAGGTCCAGTGAGAGCCTCTGTATTTCAGGTGAGCTTTTCCATGGCTGGCCATCCTCCTACTGCTTCCCACACTGCACTGTGCATAGGAAGATTAATCAAATCTGCTCCAACCTGCTTGAATTAGAACGTGAATGAGCACGTCTATAGGAACCCTTCATCTCCATATCCCTTGGCCACATCAACCTTTTCCCCATCATGCATGCATTCCCTCTCGTTCCTGGTTGATCTTGGTCCTTGCATGCTCAAAATGGTGCCTGTGCTGTTAGAATGTGAACAATACACTGCTGATTTCTATGACACACCAAAAGATTCCCCATTTCATCCCACTTGACTGCTTTTCCCTGTTCCAACCCTGCCCTCAAGCTGGTGATGCTGCAGTAGTTGAATTGTAAGGCAGGCATGTTGCTCCCCCACCCAAGCTTTCAGCTCTCTTAGCATTTTCTGACATCCATTTCTGAAAGCGAGGTGTTTTAAATGCATAGCAATTCTGTGGCACTCGGCTCATTTTAGCCCATTAGGTTCAGAGCAATTACTGCAGGGGCGGCCAATTATTTCAGGCAGAGGGCCGCTTACTGAGTTTTGGCAAACCTTCGAGGGCCACATGACAGGCAGCCAGGGGCAGATAAATATTAATTTTCTAAATTTTTTAGGGGTCCTGTGGGCCAGATGGAATGAGCTGGTGGGCTGCATCCAGCCCGCGGGCTGCATTTTGCCCACCCCTGAATTACCGTGTATTGCGCAGGGCACTTTGTGCTGATCTGCGGATATTGTTTAAGAGAAGTGATGGCAAAGATAATGCTCAATTTTAGTCCATGCACTGCAGCCAGTGCTGGTGTCGTGGGGCAGTTAGGGCTGTCCTTTTCCTGCAGCCTCTCCGAGTCAGGGGAAAGGAGAGAAGGCATTCTGGTGAGCATCATCAATGCCTATCTGCTGCTCTGCCTTTTTTGACCAAGATCTTTCTCTGAGTCTTGATGACACACCTCTGGGTAACATCCTCTGCAACAAAGAGCCTCTACAGAGGTGCACACAGGCATTGCCTGACCTGTCCTTTGTTCCCTTTTCTGGAAGCATAAACCCATGGGCAAGGTTCTGTGGATTGTGCTATGCAAGAGGTCAAGGAGAAGCTGATTCTGATGGCTCCTTCCCACCTTAAAATCTATGAAGAGGATATTTTTTGGCCACGCTCTATTGCCCAGCATACTCACATGGGATTCCAATGATGGCCAGGACAGGGTAAAACACTTTCTGCAGAGTGATCATCCAGTGATCCTGAGTCATTCTGAAGAGCAGCTCTTCTTTCTGAAGGTCTTAATCACTGTCTAACAAATCCAGCAGCCCCCTGAGGATTTTCAGGTTGTGTGTGTGTGCGGCAGGAGTTCTTTCTCCTAACAAGCTCCCCATGAACAAACAATTCCTGTTTTTTTTAATTTACCCCAGGCTCTAGAAACCCCGTGTTAATGATTACCCAGCTGCAGAAAGAAGGCTCCGCAGCAGGCAGATGTAACTGTTAAGTGCCATACAAATCAAAGCAGGAACTTGGTGGAAAGGCACGAGTGGGGAGCAGATGAGGATGGAGGCTAGGGGCATGGAGCATCTTGTGCTCGTATTCTCTGAATAGCAGCAGAGCAGGAAATTTGGGTGCATGCTTAAAGACAGGCATTGAAGCTACACGGAGTCCATTTCCAGCTCACCCAACAACTCCTTTTTGACCTTGGAAAAGACATGCAAGGCCATATTTTCCAATATATTTAGGCATTGATGTAGTTAGATGCCTAACTCCTATTGATTGTAGCAGGACTTGTGCACCGAAGCTACTTAGCTGCTTTTGAAATTCCCACTCTATCTTTCGGCAGCCAAATACCTTTAAAAATATGGCTCGTAGCCTTTGTACTGCAAAACAGGGATAAAGATGCCTCCTTCCTCCTAACCCCATCTGCATTACCAGATTCTTGGGCATAGCCTCTCTCTTGCCATGTGCTTATACAGCACCTGGCATGTTATTGTGCTGGTGTCAAAATAATATTAGTCCTTGCTGCTGCTGGACTATGAACAACAGTGTTACTGGTCAGGAGTGGTTTCAGGTGGACACTCCAAATGTCACTAAGCCTGGGGGCTAAGCCCATTCCTGCTGGTCTCAGAGTTAGTACTCCTAGTGCTATATTACTAGCTAGGAACTAGTACTTCTAGTAATATATTACCGGGGAGCTAGTCCTGCTAGCGTTTATGTTCTCTTCCCCTTTGCGGTTCTATCTCTAAATAATAGCAAAAGAGACTTTATGTACTTATCAGAAGCAGCAAGAAATGGGGATGGCAAGGAGGGGGTGCAGTGTTGCCAGTTCTCAAGATTTGGGGTGTATTTTGGCCCCGTGATGGAAAGCTGCTGGCTTGTTTTTCCCTTTTATCAGTATAGCTTTTATCTCCTGTTACTGCCACCTGGGCTGAAGTTGGGCAGATGACTGTCACAGTCAAGGGGCAGGTGACATAAGCCTATCCTTCATGAAGGTGTCTGCTGTCACTCAGTGTTTTCTATGATCCACAAGCAAAATTCACTCTAGAATTGAAAAGGGTTAGAGTACTGCTTGCTTTCCTCCCTCCTCCCTGACTTGGTCCACGTGTAAGGAGCTACATGAAGCCTTGTCTGTCCTTGCCGAAGCTCCAGTATGAGGAGGTAGGCTCATGATTATTCATGCCTCACTGTTCTGTAAGGAACTAAGTGCTCCATCCTTTTCCCTCACCCTCAGTCCCTGTGCCAAGAGTTAAGTGCTGGCTTAAATAGATGTGCTATTGAAATGGGGTGCTGCCTAATTCACAGGAGTTACAGAGGGTGATGGAAGTCTACAAAAGGTGGAAAGCCACTGATTTAAACAGCACCCTGTTAGGGCATGGACTGTGAGGACAACAGGGACTGTGCCTAAGGGGGAATGGGGAAGGACGTATCTATATGTGTGATGACCGTCCACTCATCTTTGATTCCAGTATACAGAGATCCCAGTATACATACAAAGACTGCAGGGCTCAGTTTGGTGGTGGAGATTCAGAGAGACATTTTCTACAAGACCCGGTGCTATCATTCCCATTAACTCATTCTTGCCTGCAACAATGGGCCAGCACAAACCACATCCCCCAGGCCAATGCAAGATTTCAAGTTTTCCAGCTCTTCTGTTATACAGATCAGCCCATGCGCTGAAGGAAAGCATGTTGACTAAAAGAGGCCATGTATTATATTCCATTGGTACCTCAGTCCACCCTGTGCCTGTCCTGCATCCTGATCTTTGTTCCTGTTCTTTCTTTACCATACAAGTATTGTACTGCCTGGTGCTTGTCTTGATGTATCTGATTCCCTTTCCTAGTGGTATTGTGCATCTTGAATTAGTTCACAGCTCTAGCAAGGTGTATACTGGTAAATACCTTGGCAAAGCCTGAACAGAATATGTGCTTATCATTATCAATACCTGCACTAATCAATGCTTCGGTGAGGCCCACAAGAGATGCGGAGGCAAAAACTGTGGGGAATGGTTTGAGTGAGGGAATACAGCAGATAGTAATGGGAATGAAAGATGAAGGAGAAGGGTGGGCCCCACTGAGCAGCTGGGACTAAGGCAGCTTGGCTATCTCTGGGTCTCACATGCAGGACATGTCCGTAGGCAGTGAGAGGAGAGGATAATTCAGATAAAATGGATTATTTGTTTGCTATTTGAACAATGATTTGTAATTATACTTATTAAAAGCTATGTTTATTGTAATAATTGTGTAATTTACAGTTGGTGGATCATATATAAAGACATGAGAATGATTTAAAGGTATGTTTAAATGTTGTTAATGTATGACAATTGATTTTTAAAAAATAATATTTAAGGATTCTAAATATAATTACAGCACTGACTAATATGAAGGCCAGGTCGGATTACATTTCCTTCAGCACTTTGCAGGGTGATCAATGCTGTTAAGTCACTCTTACATGTAGATCGTTGCCAGTCGCATACATTTTTATTGATTTTTTCATAGATTTCATAGACATTAGGGCTGGAAGGGACCTCGGAAGATCATTGAGTCCAGCCCCCCGCCCAAAGGGCAGGAAGTCAGCTGGGGTCATAGGATCCCAGCAAGATAAGCATCCAGTTTCATCTTGAAGGTGTTCAACGAAGGCACTTGAACCACCTCCGGTGGCAGGCTGTTCCAGACCTTGGGGGCTCGGACAGTAAAGCAATTCTTCCCTATGTCCAGCCTGAAACAATCTTGAAGTAGTTTGTGACCATTCGACCTCGTCATCCCTTGGGGTGCTCTGGTGAACAAACGTTCCCCCAGATGCTGGTGGTCACCCCTGATAAACTTGTAGGTGGCCATCAGATCACCCCTGAGCCTGCGCTTTTTCAGGCTAAAGAGCCCCAGGGCTCTCAGCCTGTCATCGTAGGGTCTGTTTCCCTGACCTCTGATCGTGCGCGTGGCTCTTCTCTGGACTCTCTCAAGCTTCTCCACATCCTTTTTGAATTGTGGAGCCACAAACTGGACACAGTACTCCAGCTGCGGCCTCACTAAGGCCGAGTACAGGGGGAGAATGACGTCCCGGGATTTGCTTGAGAAGCATCTATGGATGCAAGCCAGCGTTTTGGTCGCTTTACTAGCCGCCGCATCACATTGCAGGCGATTGATAAATAACTGGAAAGCTGAAACCTAAAGTACAGCAGGCACTTTGTGATCTTTGGATGTTTACTATTAATTTTCCAATCACATTTTATAGCTGTGGTAAAGATAATACGGTTAGATGAGAAAGCAAGCTTGGCAAGAGACCAAGAGGAAATGAGGTGGTGGTGAGAGGTGGTGGTGAGAGTTAAGGAGAGTCTCCAGTTTGGACTGGAGGCACCTCCTGGGTCATCGGGTCCATCTTCTTGCCCTCACAGGCAATTTCAGGATTTTGTGGGGTCTGACTCTGAATTTCTGATCTCTTGTGGTTGGCAATGCTGGGGGTGTTGGTTTAAAAATACCATTTTTATTTCCATGGTGACAAAATATTCTAGGTTCTGTATGACTTCAGAGCAGTGCCCGCAAATTCATACTCCAAATCACAAACCAATCAAACATGCTCTGCAGTTTCATTATGTTCAGCGCACGCCAGCGATAGAAAATGTGCCTTCCACCAGCTGGTTGGTTATTCTCTGGGAAGTGCTGACCTCTGGAGGACCAAATCCTTACTGCTGCCATGTCTCAAAGCTACTCCATTTTCCAAATACTCTGGCTCTCCATGCAGGCAGGAGAAAAGGTCTCCTCCTTCCCAGCAGAGGAGCTCTGCTGTGGAAAAATACTGGACTTTATTGTACAGGAGTCATGAAACCTAGATGCGTGGTGTGATGGAGCACCAGTTCCTCTGGCACAGGAAGATACTGGACTGACTTCCCATTTGCAAATGACGACTTAGGGATTCATCAGTCCCCAAACCAGTCCCACTGACGTGGGGTTCAGACAAAGTCAGCTTATAGCAACGGTTTCCCTTGAAGACCGCCAGGCATTTTATGGCTCCACCGGAGCTTGGCCTGTTGACACGAGGCTTCCTGTACACCCCACCTGTTGTTGGTAGGATGAAATAGAGATGGCCCATTCTGTTCTTTTCTCCCTAGAGGCTGAATAAACCCCTCTGTCTAGTCTTTATCATTCCTCTGAGTGCATTAGAAATTGCTACTTTCAGTTCTTATTAAGGGAGAGACAGTGACTCATAGATTTACTTTGCTTGGCATTTTCCACTCCAGAGATTTTTGGAAGATCTCCAGAACATCCATGGTTTGCAGCAGGAAGTTGCAATTTGACTGTGGGGATGGTCCTGGCATGGGGCAGGTACCAGTTGTTGTTCCCAGGAAAATCCATTTAGATTTGGCTATGTGCTATTGAATCCCCCGTCCCATCCCACTATTTCCTAACCGTCTCTTCGCACTGGAAGCTGGCTGCTGAAACAACTGAACGCTTTCTGCACCGCACATGCCTCCCCAACATCTCCCTTCAGTGTGATGCATGTAGCTAAGCCTCTACACGGGACATAGACAAAATACCCTTTGCTCCCTCCTGTGAGCCAATGGGACTAACTATGACTTCTAGGCTTGGTTCTTGGGGCAGGGATTGTCATTAGGTCTTTACAGTGACAGTGCCAAACACCTACAGGCATTCTTATGGTATTGCTGTTAGTTCTGCTGCTACCGGGTGTTGATAATTCTGTGCTTTTCACTGCTCTTGCCTATCTCAGTGAAAGACTGCACCAACTGGGAATGGAAACTGGACCTCCAGTCTGGTCACAACGGTCCATTCAGCCATTGTCCATCCTAAAGATCCTGCCATGTCTAAGTGCTTGTCTGTGCTATTAGAAAAAAAACAGGGTTAACTCTTGCACACAGGCCTGGTCTACACCACATTTTGCCAGCTAAGCTGTAGTTCAGTCAGCAAAACTGTCCCATCTTCTGTGTCCACAGAACTCTCCCCCCTGCCAGCAGTTGTCCCTGTCACAGGGTGCTTGGGGCACATGGCATTTTAAGAAGAAAGGCTGAGAGAGAAGCAGCCCATAGGTGTAGCATGGGAGTCAGCTGACCAGAAGGGGGCTGGGTTTGAGGCATATAAACCCAGGACCTGCGCTGGTCAGGGAGTGTACCCCAAAGTGCCAGTGGGAGAGGAGCTCCTGGCACCAGGGCTTCTGCCTTCATAGAAGCATAGAAAATGAGGGTTGGAAGGGACCCCAGGAGTTCATCTAGTCCAACCCCCTGCTCAAAGCAGGACCAGCTCCAACTAGATCATCCCAGCCAAGGCTTTGTCTAGTCGGGTTTTAAAAACCTCCGTGGCTGGAGCTTCCACCACCTCTCTAGGTAACCTGTTTCAGTGTTTTACTACCCTCCTAGTGAGAAGGTTTTTCCTAATATTTAAACTACACTTCCCTTGCTGCTACTTGAGACCTTTGTTCCTTGTTCTGTCATCACTGAGAACAGTCCAGCTGCATCCTCTTTCGAACCTCCTTCAGGTAGTTGAAGGCTGCTATCAAGTCCCACCTCAATCTTCTCTTCTCTAGACTAAATAAGCCCAGTTCCTTCAGCCTCTCCTCAGAAGCTCAGTACCATTTTTGTTGCCCTCTGCTGGACTCTTTCCAATTTGTCCACATCCTTTCTGTAGTGGGGGACCCAAAAATGGACACAGTACTCCAGATGTGGCCTCACCAGTGCAGAATACAGGGAAATAATCACTTCCCTTGACCTGCTGGCAATGCTCCTACTAATGCAGCCCAGGATGCCATTAGCCTGCTTGACAACAAGGGCACATTGTTAGCTCATATTCAGCTTATTGTCCAGTGTAACCCTCAGGTCCTTTTCTGCAGAGCTTCTGCCCAGTCACTCAGCTCCCAGCCTGTATTGATGCATGGCACTGTTCTGTCTTAAGTGCAGAACTTTGCACTTGTCCTTGTTGAACCTCATGACATTTCTTTTGGTCCAATCCTCCAATTCATTGAGGTCTCTCTGAATCCTAGCCCTACCTTCCTGTGCATCTATACTCCCTCCAGCTTCAAGCCATCTGCAAACTTGCTGAGGGTGCACTCTTATGCCATCTTCCAAGATATTGAACAGAACCAGCCCCAGGACTGATACCTGGAGCACTCCACTTGATATCAACTGCCAACTAGACAACAAGCCATTGATTATTAGCCTCTGTGCCTGATGATCCAGCCAGTTTTAAATCTGTCCATTTACAGTTGTACAGTTCATTTATCCAACCTGTACTTCCTTACCTTGCTTGTGAGAATGTTGTGGGAGATGGTACCAAAAGCCTTGCTAAAGTCAAGGTATATCACATCCACTGGTCTCCCCACATCCACAGAGCCGGTCATAGAAGGCAATCATGTTGGTCAGGCATGAGCTGCCATTGGTGAATTCAAGCTAACTGTTCCTAATTACCTTCTTCTCCTCCAAGAGCTTAGAAATGGATTTCTTGAAGATCTGATTTTTCCAGGGACTGAAGTGAGGCTGACCAGTCTCTAGTTTCCTGGATCCTTCTTCCCTTTCTTAAAGATGGACACTATATTTGCTCACTTCCAATCATCCAGGACCTCTCACAGTCACCAGGAGTTATCAAAGATGATGGCCAGTGGCTCTGCAATCACATCAGGCAATTTCCTCAGCACCCTTGGGTGCATCCCATCCAGCCCCATGGACTTGTACAAGTCCAGCTTATCTAAATAGCCTCTAACCTGCTCTTTCACCACAGTTGACTGCTCACCTTCCCAAACTGTGCTGCTAGGTGCAATAATTTTGGAGTTCATCTTAACATCTGAGCTAGGGTAAGCAGCACTGTATAAAATCTGGAGGTTTTGGGGAAAGACCAAGAGGTGGAGGAGGTCTCTTGGGGCCCAGTAAAGAGTCTGGGAGCTGAGAGTAGGACCAGCAGGTCCATAAGCCTAGAGAGGGGCCAAGAGTGGGACCCAAGGGTCTGAGAGCCTGCGGGGGGTGGAAGTAGGGTCTGGGGGCCTGAAGCCTGAAAGAGGTAGTGTGCGCGACTGCAGGTAGGAAGGCTGTGCTCAGGAGTACCCAAGAGAAGCAGGTCACCCTGGAAGTTGAATCAACATCAGTGAGGGATAACACCTGTGAGGCATGAGGCAGGGATGGATGGTGTCATGCAATTAGCCCTTAAGGCAAGATCAGGCTTGGGAAGCCCCAAGACGGTCTCTCATTTTCTAAAGGTTAATACCAGCAAGGTGCGGCAGGAGAGGGAAGGGGCACTTTGCCTGAGAGGCAGTGAGGCCAAGGACTAAAAGGGTACTCCAGGGGCAGGATGGCCACCCCTGGAGTGAGGACCCTGTTACCTGTTTCCTAAAGTAGGGCTTCTGCTGTCCCCCAGCACCCAGAAGGCACGTGGAAACACTCTTGCACTTGTTAGCTCTGAAATCCCTTCACCCACTGGTGTTTTCCCAGGGTGCACTTCACACATTACCTCCACTCAGCTGCTATACCGTTACCAGTAGCGGATGCACTCTGGCTGTATAGCAGTGCCACCTACTGTCTGCAGCATGGGATAAGCACAGGCAAGGCTTTAAGTATGCTCTGGCCACAAAACAATGGCTACCAGGCCATATCACCTCACTTCAGCCCCCAACCTGGGCACCAGGATTTAATAAGATGAAAGTAATTTCTCCATCTTGTAATGCATTGCAGCTTGTACAACTATTTCCTGAAACAAAAGTATTAGGATTTGCATGCAGAGGCATCAGCCTGTTACAGGGGGACAAACCACCAGCTAGAGTTTGTCAGCAGG
>NW_005843036.1:411698-430514 GCF_000455745.1 Alligator sinensis
TGTTTCTGCTCCACACCAGGCATGCCAAACCACTGTCTTTACATCAGGCTGGCTGTCATTTGTACAGACCTGTCCCAGAGCCTGCAAAAGATGATGATTAAAAACCATCTGGTTCATTGCATAGCTGGGAACCCTGGAATTTTCTTTTAAATAGTCATTTAAATTTGTCCATGGTCACACCCTGGACAACTGTCATGTTTTGGTTAACACAAACCATTATGTAGAGAAGATCACAGTGATAGAACAGGGACAAGCACTGGAGTTTGTAAGGTAGAGAGTAAATAGAACAAGGCTACATGTCACCTTTTTGTGGTACGTTTCAGCAGAAGACTTCCAACAACGTGGGCACAGATAAAGAGGGTTGACAAGCTGGAGTCCTTGGCTTTCTTATTAAGCGTGGAATGACTGCTCTCCAAAGATAAGCCTGTGAATTTTTAGTCACCAGGGGCTTCTCCCCTTGGGAGTGTGTAAAGGTTAAAATAAAAAAGAGCCCTTCTCTAATCCTTGTGCTTCCACATAGTGCAGGGCAAGTCTGGGTTCCAGGTGTGGTTACACAATACTACTACAAGTCTACTGGGAGGTGCTTTAGTAAAAACATGCTAACACTGTTGCCCATCCTCTCTGTTTCAAGACCAAAGATATACTTTAGTTGCTGTATGAATTTATCTAGCCATTATGCATCTGCTTACCCCATGGTTTGACTGAACTGTGCAATTTTTATGGGAGGATGCCAAGTTTTGAAAGCAGAGTACTTTGGATTCACAACTTGCCTGCTATCTTCTTAAAACAGACATTAGGAAATGATAGGGAGGGAACATCAAGGCAGGAGTCTTGCTACAGATAAATTCTAATGAGAAGTGCAAAACCACAGAACATCCACAACAGACAGGTGCTTGTCACAGAGATTGAAATCAATGCAGATAAATTCCTATCTGCACTGATTTCAGTGGCTACATGGGCATTCAGGACACTCTGACAGGGACCTCTACACAGGATATGTTGACTCATTTGCGCCTTTACACACTGGATTTAAGCAGGGGTAAGTTGAAAAATGGGAATTCTCCGTATCATATTTTTTTCCCCAGCAGCTGCACTAAAAAAATCAGACTGTAGTGCACATGATCAATATGAAAAGAAGTACTGGTCAAGTCTTCCCTGACATAGGGCAAGATGACTTAATGAGAATTATATTAATTTAAGACGAGAGTAAAAGCAGAATGCCAGGTCAGTGTTATCTGTAGTACTCTACGAGAGCATTTCCAACTGGTATGCCGTGGCAATGAGCTACAGTGAGCTTGTAAGTATGGGGATGAGGAATGCCTTAACAGGCATGCCATGGAAAATGTTTATTAATATAGGTGTTCCTTGGTCTGGACAAGGTTGGGAAACACTTCTCTAGGACGCAGACTCACTCTGCACAAATGGAATTCTATTTCCTGTTGTGTTTAAACAGCAGCACTCTTGTGCTCGACTTAGCCTCAGTGGCTCTCAACCAGATGCTGTGTCCAGCTAAAATTTCTCTTTGTGTCTTGGCAGACAAGGAACTTTGGGTGAATCTAATATCTTATTAGACCAACTTAAATAGTTGGAAAAAAATGTAGTAAGCTTTCAGGTTTAAAAACCCTTATTCAGGCTGAGGAAGTCTCTGCAGGTGGTGTGTGTTCTTTCTGGATGGAATGAATAGAAAAGATGTCTTCTGCACAGACAAATTAGAAAGGGCTGCAGCGCATGCACACTCTCCAATCTCATTAGTGCTGTCTGCAAAGCTTGAAGCAGGTAGGAGAGCCAGTTCCTGCTGCAGCCTTTCCCCATCTGACACTGCACAGCATCTCCCAGAACAAGGTGCATGGGATAGGTGGGACACTTGTGCCAGCCTTTGAGAGGAGCAAGGGGGCAGGGCCAAACTGGGAAGGGTTGTTGCACCAGCCAGCTCATGAAAATTAGTTTCTAGCCCGCAGCCTTGCTCCTGGTGGGAGATACTTAAGCTGCTTGCAGGGCAGGGGGGACCCCCCACCTGCTTTACTTCAAACTCCGCATGCCCCGGACATGCCCAGAGGAGGCAACAAGTTAGTTCAACCCAGCTCTGCAGCATATGTATATATTGGGTGTTTTAGTGGGGCTTTTATCTAACAGCTGATTGAAACAGCTATTAGATAAAAGCACCAAAAAAGCCTCACTGAAGTGCTGGATCTATAGACACTACAGAGACAGGTCGAACTAACATCCTGCTGCTTCCAGTAAAGTGCATATCCCCCCCCACCAGCCCTGCAAGCAGCCAATATCAAGAAGGAATGCATGCTCCTCCCCTCAGGGACATTAATGTGTTTCCAGGCACTTGTAGACTGACAATGCTAATGCACCCAACAACAGTGGCAGTGCCAGGAAGGCCTAAGAACAAAGCAAAATAACTGTGATTTAGACCCATGAAGCAAAACAGCATTCCACTTACTGCATCTCTCATGCCTATTCACTTGCTGAGGAAAATATGCTTCCCACTGGGCCTGTGCTGCCCCTTTGGTCAGGAAGTTGTTGCCTCTGCTTCAACCACAGGATCTTACATAGAAGTTGTGAATTTAAAAGCTCTCTCCCCAGGACATTCAACGTCAAAGCTTACAGAAGTCTGATGCACATACTTGCCAGTGGAGTTCAACGGTTCTGTATAAAACCATCCCAGTAGACTGGGGATATTGTGGTGCCACTCACCTGTAGCCAGACTCAGCACCTTCCAATCCTCTCCCAGCACCATGGAGAACAACAAGGATTGAAGAAGGCTTTGGGGTTTATTCCATCCCAATAGTTCATTTGGCCAGATAGGGTGTGTCCAGACGCACATGGACATTTGGTTCCCCGGGGACAAGCTGCAGAGATGCAATTATTGCTGCTGCTACTTGTGCCTGGGGAATGCCCATGCCACACACACTTTGGCCCCAGATGGAGTAGGGGAGGGTGGGGCCAGCACTGTGCAGGGGTCCAAAAAACAAAAACAAACAAACAAAAAAACCATTGGGAAAAAAACCCAGCACAGCACATGCTCAGCCAGCATGCCCTTGCAGTGTGGAGAACACTGGACTGCGCAGTATGTGGCACTACAAACATGTTTGCAGTGCCACAAACTGCATGACCACGCTCATCTGGACGCAAACTATTACTTGTTACTGTGACTAGGTTCCAGAAGTCACTAGCTCCAAACACTGCTACCTTTGTTCAGAGACAGAGCTATTATGTTCTTCTAAAGCCAGAAGTAGGACTACTACCTACTGACCTCTGGGTTTTTTTTAATTTTGGTTCATCTTTCCTTTCCCTGCCCATAGGAAGCTTTCAATTTTGTATTTTAGGTTATTTTAAAAAGGGACAGTATGAGCTTGAGAAGTGATCTTTTATATCGTGACCACTTAACTGTGGACCAAATCTGCTTCCTGGGGCACTGTGTCACCCAGTCTGTGGAGAGCCCTGCAAGTCACAGCCTTGCTAGATTGGGCACGCAGAGGGCTGTGGGGCCCTGGAAGCCGATCCCAACATATAGGGGTGGTGTGGGCCTGAACCTGAACCTCGGTCCAGTCTGACCTGCAGACAGGCCTCATGCTACTTTTCTGGCCTGCAGGGTGACAAGGTGGAACACTGGTTTTATATTATCAACACACTCCTTTATCTGACAGCTTGCACTTTAACTTATTTATCTTAATCATTTCTGTTTTTTCGTGCTCACAGATCATACGGTGAGTCAGACTAGCGACGGTAACTGCGGTTTCACTTGCTGGACTTTAGGCAATGGGATCCTATAGCTGTGTTCAATCACACTGCAGTGGCTTGTCACTGATGCTTGATTTGCGATATAATATCTAACTCTCTCAAGTGTGAAAAGGAAGCTTCCTGCTTTCCTTTAGGATAACAGAACACAGCACTACTTTCATTAGCACCAGGATTTTAAATGAACAGTTCCACGAAGCTCCTTTCAAATCATAAAACGTGAGTTTTACATAAAAGTGTGTTTACAAATTATTTGCTTTTACTTGATTCTGCCCATCACAGCCTGGAAGTTATATACATATACTGGCTTTGTAGTTTTAAATCATTTGTGAGACTCTAGAATTTTTTCACAAAATAAAAATAGGATTCCTTGGTTTTTAGAAATTCTCTTCAGCTTGATGAATACAGTCAGCAAATGGCTGCTTGCAGATGCAGGATCACACTAAGCTTTTTGAGAAAAGGGGTACTGAGGGTGCCACCAATCAAAAAGGCGCACACTGTGCACAGGGTCCAGGACAACCTGCATTCCTTGGTCAACTCGGGGTTTCTTGCCATTCCAAATTGGAGAATCCTGGAATACCAACCGCACTCTATGATGCCTCATGTCAGTGCTCACATTTATTGTGAACTGCAGGGAAAAAAAAAACCACAAGAAAACTATTTAAACAGACATCTAGAGATCATTTCCAGAATGCCAGAGTGCACCCCAGTTTCCCTTCTATTTACTGCTGGGGACTCTGATCAGGACTCATTCAATTTTTTCCTTGCACAATTACATTAAAGTTTATTTTTGATTATTTTAAGAATAAAATAGGTTAGCACAGAACAGAACTCTTCAGGGTGTTTTCTATTAAAAAAAGTGGTGGGGCAGGGGAGATTTTTTTTTTTTTTTTAAATCAAAACCAGAAAGATTCTAGTTACTTTCTTCTAAAACAAGATACTTCCATTTTAGAACTCACATCTTATGGAAGGACAAGGCTAGGAGAACTTAAACTCTTCTTGAACTCAGTTTTCAGGATTTAAAACCGTAACCAAAAAATATTTTAGGTACTATTGCATATATACAAGTTAACTCCCATCTCTGAAACACAGTACATTTAACTGAAATTAGAATAAAAAGCCCAATCCCTTCAAGTTGAAATCAAGTACGAGAGCACTTGAAGATTCATATAAAAACTAAACTGAGAAGATCCTCAAACAATGGCCCCCAGTACCCTTTAGAAGTGCAACTGTTGTAGGAAAATTTACAAAGAAAGGTAAGGAATCAGCTCATTTCTTCCAAGCCTTGTACACAGTGTTAGCTTAGTCTTCAACACTTACCAAGGTAAATATCATACCCATGACTATTGGCACAAAAATGAAGTTGAAGGTAGTGATCTGCAACAGACAGCAGTCCTGATCAGGGTTTGTGTGAACTTCTTTATACTGAACAGGTGGCTGAAGACCTTTGCAACAGTTATTCTTAAACCTGGGAGACTTGTAGGAGAGCGAGAGAGACAGAGAAAGATTCATTCAGCTAAATTAAATCTGACCACAAGTTTCACTTCACATCGAAAAGCTATTACTAGTTGGCAAGGAATTCCTACCAAACTTTCAGCCATTTGAACAGACAGCTTACATGGACAAGGAAGGCCTCTTTCCTGGGGCAAAGCATTTGTTTTGGAGTGGCAAAACTGCCTTTTGAAAGACAGGGTCTGTAGACTTCTCAATATTGTGCTATACCACATCTATCAAGATTAATGGAGGGTTTCACTACAGTGGTAACCTCACTTTTCTATGCACTGCCAGCGCAGTTCTTTGAAAACCTTTCAGAAAACAAGACCTTTAGACAAAAGGTTTTTAATATGGCCCCTCAAATTTAGGCCAATAAATTCAAGTGGCCTGATTTTCAGAGGTGCCAGGCCACAAATCCCTATTTGAGTCATTTGGGCAGCAGGCTAAATGCCCATTATGAGTGGAGAAAAGGAACTATGGAAGTAGGGTCCATTTTGCAGTAGAAAGAACTGTCTCCTGCTCTCAATTTGCTATTCTAAAGGTACTTTACTGAACTTCTGCATTTAGCAATGTTTATTTTTGTTACTCCAAGATCACAGATTTCCACTGATCTACTGTCACCATGAAGAATAATCCCAGAGGGAAAAAAAAAAAATTTTAAGAACCCTGCCATTTTGGTCCCAACATTTCAATAACTAAACGTTTAGCTTTCTTACCTCTTTTTTGAACTTAAAATTAAATTCCCACATTGTTTCTTGTCTGTTCCCATCAATCTTTCTGCACCAGAAAAGCAGACACTGTTGCAGAAAAAAAATAAAATTATGAGACCCTTAGAGCTTAGGACACCACATGCAGTGAATTTCAGCACATACAGTCAGACCAGCTGAAACCAGAGGAGCAGCAGAAGAGATGGCTAACATCTGAGTCAATTATACTCAGAAAATCCACAAAGCACTTTCCATTTGCCAGGCAGAAGCTGACAATTTTGCAATACCAGAGCACAGTATATGAGCCAACAACTAGTTAGCTTTCAACCCTACTCATCCATTCCACAGGGAAGCAAAGGTGGAATTGATTTGGTTCTTTCACAGGCACACAACGCAAAAGCAGCTTAATTAAATCAACGTCTCTGGTCAGCTTAACCACGCATTCAGTTCACACAGAACAGGGCAACAGCAAGGAGGAACTAAAGCAGGACAGAGGAAGACAGAGAGCAAAGGACAAAGACGAGGCAAAGGTCATTTAAAAAAAAAAAAAAAAAAAAAGAGGTTGTTCCGGGGGCACTCTGGAGTCATGAGATTCCCCTTCATAGCCCCCAAATGTCACTAATGTCATACTAGGGGCATGTTTTAATATTTTGCAAGTACAAACTGAAGCTTTGCTGGTGCACCTCGGATACCAGGCCAAAACACTCTTCTGTTCTGGAGGAGTACACACTGTGTCAGATAGCCTGGCCACAGAGGCAGCAAGGTACCAAAGCACGGCACCCTGGCAAACATACATTAAAGGATTCCATGGCTAGAGATCTCCATCAATTGCACTTGAAGTGCCCTCTGCAGCAGCTCCTTTAATGTTTTTCGTATTGCCACTTGCTCCCCTCCTTGATTGGCAGAGGGGCCCCGCCAGCTGGGCAGTTTACCAGGGAAGCAAAAATAGCAGTATATTTAAAACCACAGTTTTTGCTTCTCTGGCTATCAGTGGCAAACAGCCCAGCCAGCAGGGCTACTCTGCTAATCAGGGGAAAGGAGGGCAAGTGGCAAACTGAAAAACATTTGCCGGGGGTACTTCTGGTATGATTTATGGAGATCTTTATCTATGACAAAGGGACTGTGGACCCTTCTACACAGGGGTGCGATCTAGGGGGTTATATGGGCCAGCACAAGACACTCTTTAAAACTCTTGGCAGATATCAAGGTGTGTGGAAGGGAAACACAGCACAACATCCAAAAACTGTCAGCGATGGGAAACTTTTAGCACCTGAGAGTTGTTTGGTAGCTAGAAAAAAACCCCAAAGAAAAGAAAATCTGCCACATCTCATCTCTGACAGAAATCAGCCATCCACCACAACTGGCCATTACTAGTCCTGCTAGCAGAGTCAGTTGCAGCGAATGAGTCAAGGAAGCAATTTTCTCCCTGAGGGATGGTCTCTCTGGCCTAAAGAGGGATACTCTCTCTGGTCTCTCTTCCCTCTCACCATCTGGTAGCTTCTGCTATTTTCTGTCCTGTACCTGCTCTAGGGACAGACATTCCACTGTGGCCACCAAGGCTGTCCAATCTGATTACAGGAGGGCAGCTGCAATCTGAATCATATTAATGCAGTTTTGTTCCAGTTGGGACACGGTAACCCCACATGACCCACACTGGGACAAAGTCTAGACTATCTTTGCTGTTAAATTCTGATTCTGGATTGTATCACCTGCATAATCAAAGGCAAGAATCTGACCAGGATCCCTGTTGGGGTGAATCCCTTAAAGGTCACGTGCAAGGCTGAAGTGGAGTTAAGCTCAGAACAGCTCCACCAAACAGGTAAGCAGGGTGTGACTAATTCTATCTGATTACACCGCTGATTGCTCCATGGAGCCAGCCTCAGCTAACAGTGCATTTGATCATGGCAAGTAATTAAGCACAAAATGGTAAGTACCTCCTAAGGGGCAGAGGATGTTGTCCACGTGTCAGCCGTCCTGCCCTTCAGACGTGCGCTGCATGGCCTGCTGCTCCACCAAAAATAATGGGGGTGTCTTTAAAGGGCAAACACTTCTGCTGACACCACAACAGCTCCAGTGTCCCACACAAGCTACACTAAGGAAAGAAAAAAGGAAATTAAAGAGGAAAAGCTAGATTCAGTGAGAGAGAGGTCTGGAGCCTCCCCTTGCTGCATGCACAATTTACTTGGGCATCTTCCATTAGTGTTAATAGACCTCTAAGGGTATAACCAAAACCCATGAAAGCAAGGAAGCAGAGAGGTAATGTAAGGTCCCACTCAGCATACACCATTGTGCCTGGGCATTACAGCACATGGAGCAAATGCAGACAGTCTGGAGACCTGGTATGCGGAGGCATACAGTGGGATCAGACACAGACATTTCTGTCTTTTGATGGGTTTAAGTCAGACCTCTACTGTTATTCTAACAAAGCCTTTTCATCATTTAATTTCCTTTTTTTTAAAGCAATGAACAGTTACCAGATATCACACACAAGGAGTCTTTACAAGACAGTTAGTATGGTATAAGCACTAGCAGTGGGCACCAAAGCCGTCATGGTGTCAGTATGAATGACTACTGGATGCCAACCCTGCTGGCATCATTAATTTGGAGGATTCTGGCTTTTACAGCCTGGGTATTAGGGTAATTGGTTAGGTTGCTCCAAAAGCAGGTTAGATTCCAGGGGACTGAGGATATTAAACTCAAAAGCTAGTGGAACTGTGATTTTTTCAGAAAGATCATGCCCCTGAACATAATATTCAGGAAAAGAAACTCAGGAAATGGGAAACTTTTAGCACCTATGGCTACAGAAGACCTGTGCACTGAGCTGCCAATAATCCTTTAACCTGACCGGCTTGCTACCGGGATGTTCTCAGGTTGTCCCATGGCTCTGATCTAGAGGTACACTTATATCGCTCCATATTGGATTGGCACCGATAAAAGGAAAATTGACATTACTGGCAATTGGCTTTTTTTGGCCAGTGTAGCTGATAATGTCACTGATAAATGCCACGTGCATGTGCACAGCTGCAACATGCATACATCCAGGGATGCAGCCCAGGAGTGGGGAGAGCAGCTTCCTGCCAGTAAGTCTGGGGTGGTGGAGACAGGGCGGGGGCAGGCGGGCAAAGTGAGGCCCCCACAGTGAGGGAGGGAGTGGGACAGGGGCAGGGCATGGTGCAGGACGGAGGCACAGTCGGCTCGTTCAGGGGGCGTGGGGAAGGGTGGGCAGCTCCCCGGCGCTGTGTACACCCCCAGGGGAGGCATGTGCCCCTAAGACTTGTGTGCAGGATGAGGGTTGGCTGCAAGCTCAGGGCCAGGGGCTCTGCTGGCCTCTTCCCGGCAGGGGCGGTTGGGCCAGGGCTGCACTCAGAGCCAGCAGAAATGGGGCAGGGCGCGTGGCCGTGGCGCTGGGAGGGGTGGCTACAGGGTAGGCCATAACCACCCCAAAATTCTCCACAGCCACCCCTCCCAACAGAGCCCACCTGAGCGCAGCCCCTACATTGGGAAAAGGCTGGCACAGCCCCTGGTCCCAAGCCCGAAGAGGGCAGCCTGCCTTTGCCCCACGCACAAATCCAGGGGGGACATGCCCCTTCCATGCCTCCATCGCAGGTGCACACAGTGGCAGGGAGCTGCCTCTCCTTCCCCTACCCCCTGCACGTCCCAGATGAGCCACCCATGGCTCTGTCCCATGCCCTGCTCTGTCCCAACTGGGCAGTGCCTGCCCCTACCACATTCCCTCCTTCACCACAGGGGCCTCTATCTGCCCCCCCACCCCAGCCTTTACCCACACAGACTTACTGGTCAGATGCTGCTCTCCAAGCTTCCGGGCTGCATATTGGCTATCAGATTGGTATCAGCTGATATGGCTGGTTAATAATCAGTCATCAGTATCAGCCAAAAAATCTTTAATCGGTGCACCCCTACTCTGATCCCAAGTAGCAAGCCACTTTTTATCAGTGCCTTCACATGGAAGGAAGGGGAGGGTGAATGTCACACAGCAAAGGATGAGTTTGTTGCATCTTGCATGGAAAGAAAGTGAAAGTGTCCAAACTGTATCCCTCAGGTTTTGGAGGCTGAAAGCCTAGTTCAATATATTTTTAGATTTTGGAGGGGGGACCCCGCCCTGCACTGTGACTTAGGCTAGTTTGCCAAACATCAGTCAATTGTGAATAAGAAGCAAACTAGAACTGCAGAGAGAATGAGGAGTCAAGTTATTAAGCAGCAGCTAAAGCAGGACAAATACTGCAAAACTCCATGCAAGGACAGCAGGGGAATCTCTCTCACTGAAACCCAGAGCAATTCCTCCCGAGCTTTCCCCACCTGCCTGCATAGCCATATTCAAAAGCATGCACTCACTTCTCATGCTAGCCATACATACTGCCTTGCTCCCCTTCCCCTTTGGCAGATACCAAGCTTGACAGGCCACAGAAGCACAATGTCAAGGTACTCTCCTTTTAGAGGCTGCCAGCATCACTTTTGATGCTCTTGGTCTGCTCCCGTTGGGAGAGACAGCATTCCCAGATTACATAGCACCGGGGAGATTTTTTTAAATTCATTAATTCATTTTAAAACTCTGCCATTTCATTGAGGCAGATGACATTTTTCTAGTGATACTGGTATGATGGAAGCACTTTGAAAGGTCAGTCATGGACCACGACCCCACTATGAGTAGAGTTGTATAAATACAGGTACATTACAAATCTTCAAAAGCTGCTCTTCTTAGCACTGATATTGTCTATACATCACTGATCCAGCACACACTTCACCAGCCCTACTGTGAACAAGACTTATCTTTTGAAAGGAAAAAAATGTAGAGAAAAGGTAACAGCTAGACCCAACTTGATTAATTTCATCAAATGATACCACTTACTTTGGAATTCTTTAAAGTGCTGGGAGTGGTCTCTGGAATAGCTGGATTCCTGGACACTCGAGAAGTGAAAGGTTCATACATGTGGTATAATGAACGGATTACACATGCACGCAGGCAGCGCAGTTTTTCCATGGATTCTGGCCGTAAGCGGAGAGGCAGGTATGCATCCAAGGTATAGTGCCTACAGAAAGACCATGACAAACCAAAAATCCCTTTGTGAAGCCAGAAATAGGCTAAAGTAAGCATCCCATAGCTACAAAACTAAGCATTAAGAATTAGCAGAACAAATGAATCCCCTGTCAGAATGCCTTGGCTGCCACACTACATGCTCCCGACAGCTGGTATCCTAAGCACCTGGGGCTCTCTAAGTGCTGCAAGTGTGCCATATTTATTTATCAGCATGTAATCGCAATCAATGCTCAAGATAGAGGTAAGCCTTTAGCAGAAAAAGCTAACCCTTTAAAAAAAAAAATGAGGGGACACTTACTTTGGCAAAAGCATTTCTGAGCATTTTGAAGCAAAAATCTGTCCTCTTAGGAAAATGTTATTCGAGCACTTAGTTCATGACAACCAGAAAAGCTTGCTAGATTTTTAAAATATGTATTGGATATATGGGAAGATACCCAGGGAGTGGGAGTCTGATATATGGGAAGATACCCAGAACCTAAAAGGCATTTATCTTAAGAAAGGTTGTTTTAAGTTCTCTACACAGCCACTTTTAACAGAGACAGCACAGGCTAGGAGGTAGATGTCAATTATAGAATGGAAAATATTTCAGAAGCCAAACGTATATGTGCGTGTATAAATATATATTTATATTACACACACGTGCACATTGCAATCACTTTCAAAGTGAATCGTGTTCCAGATTTAACCATGCATATGTTCCAGTCCAAGACTCCCGAAGAGATATATCCCCATTAATAGCTCAGCAGAGAATCAGACACCACGGAAGACTCTTTAACTTAGATTACAAACTATTTATGGCCGCACCTTCTGTAGAGTCTGGTCCAAAAGGCAGCAGTGCAAGTTACAGTCCATGCTTTCTTACAAATGAGAGAAAATTTCACAATATCTTCCGGACGTATGTAGGAGGCCAGCAACAACCAGATGTCAATGGGATACTCCTCTCCAACATCCCCATCAGGGTTTTCTAAAGACAATGGGAGATGTTAGCATAACACAATTCCTAGATAACAGTCCTTAAAGTTGGGGGTTGGTTGCCTCTTCTCCATGAATATATCATCACAGCAAGATGAAGGTATGACTGAAGCATGAGTAGCCACGTGTGTGCTGGCTTTAATTTAGCTAACAAGAGCAAAAGCAACAATGTTAACACAGTGCTATGGCTTTAGCACAAGCTAACAACCAGCTAACATGCCCACAGTTCTCAAAGGTCTGTGCTCTGGTTATTTGTCCAAGTCACCTCATCTTCCCATTGCTGTTACCTGTGCTAGATGACATAAACCTAGCACAGATATGCTTCAGATCTTATCTTCATTTTGCAAACACATCCTACTTGTCACTGTCTTACAGTTGCTCCAGGTCCTTTCTGGTTGACTTGGTTAGCAAACAGCATGAGCATCTATCTTCCTTTATACTCAACGTTGTAAATGAGATTACTATAAGGAAATAATGTGGAGATGGTGCAATGTAGAGGCAAATTTACCCAAGAGGGCTCAATTAGCCAATTTCCACTACTGGTGTTGCAAGCAAATGAAGTTTATTATGAGGATGCTGAGGACTGTAAGAGTCAAAACTGATACCGCTACCCAAACCACCTTTGCATCACGCCTGTTTTTATAGTTACCAAAATAATGGCTGGGGCAGCAGCATGAGGTTATACAAAGCCTTGCAAGTGCTATCCATCCCAAAAGACTTGAAAAAGCACATTTGAGGAAGGCCTGTTTGATGCATGCAGTCTCATGTGGATGGAAAAGAGGATCTGCATCATTTTGCACTGTATCAATAGCTAAGAAGAAACAAGCACATCTCTAACTACAACCCATTTCATAGTTTCTCTGACAATTGGTACCTTTCATGTAAGACCCTTTCTGAGTGACTAAGCGGCTGCACTGTTTCATCTACATTTCAATTACAGCTTCCAGGATGGCAAGCATTAGAGAATGCCACTCAACTCAACCACCTGTTTTGCTTCACAAAGACGCTTTAAAAAAATTTCCACTGGAACCAGAGCATCACATACTTGTTTGTTTCATTCCAAAGCTGTTCTTAAGTGAACAAAGCAAAAATATTTTTCTAATCAATCAGATTTTTTAAGACCTAATGGATTGTGCTCAGACTTTTGATCCATGCATAGCTCACAGGTTCCAAGGCAATGGATCCCAAGCTAGAGAATGTGACAGTTACAAGTGGAATCACAAGATCCACATAGCCTTTGGTTCCTCTGAGCTTGCAATTACCAAGTGTGCTCTTAATTAAGAGAGGCAAAGCTTTACCATGCCTCAGCTGTTCCACAGTAAGTTTTCTACTCTTATCTTGCAGTGAGAGCTAAACCAGGGCAGATTTTCTCTGAATGGAACCATTTAATTTTCACATACCACAAGGTAATTGCAGGCACAGGGCAGTTGCCAGGATGCCATGGCAAGTCCCTGCCCTGTTAACTGCAAACATATGAACAAGTGTTGTGCCTGCAATTAACCCCTGGTAAGTGAACCTGCTTGATTTGTTCTTTGTAAGAGAGTGAGCACAGGACAGTTACCGTGGAGCAGCTGAGGCACAGAAATCCCCACCTCTGTAAACTGTGTATCAACCATAATGATAACAGGGTGGCAGGAATTCAACCTTGGTATTAGTAGGGGGCAGGAGACCTGCTACTGATCTGCAGCCCTTTCAGAAGGCACAAATATCACACACTGCTTGAAAGAGGAAAAGGCTAAGCAGATTTGAGAAATGCTTAAACAAAGACAAGGATCTTGGCAAGGACCCTGTACATCGGGCAAGAGGAACAGTCATACCTTTGTGCCTTTTGCTTTTCTTTTTTCTAGAGCCAGTTCTTTCATTAGTGCTTTCCTTAGCGTCCATTTCATCGCTGCTATCACAGGATTCTCCAGACAAGGAGAGTACTTCCTCGGCAGGAACACGAGAGGCTTCCAAACCACAAAGTGATTTCACTGGAACCAGGAACAAGAGATTAGACACGGCTAAGTAGAGCATGAATGGTAATAAGGCTGGTTAGGGTCTGGCAGGGCCGACTGCAGCTGCTACCATTAGAGGTGTTTGCTGCTATAAGGCATCTGCTTAGGCAACCACTATGAATGGGAATGTCTTTTTTGTTTTGTTTTTAAAGACACAATTAAGAGGAGATGCTGACCAAGGCCTTAGCTAGGTGATCATAAACTCATTGGTTTGACTGGAGTGGGAAGTTCCATTCTCTTTTACACAAAGTGGCCTCCTACATTTAACAGGCCTTTTTGCCTGCTTCTGCCACTTTTATCAACAGCTCTGCAAACTAGTCCTCCCAATCTACATAAAGAAAGATACAATATGGGTACAGGCCTTGAACACAAGCAGCATATACAAGCTGGAAAGACCAAGATGGAATCTCCATCTTTGAGTATTTAAAAAACCCAAAACAAACCAGCACAGGAAGTTAAACTCTTTGTTATCAATTTTGTAAGAGTTTGGTCAAATTAGGGATGGTACCACATGATGAGAGAGCAGCAAACAACACCTATATTTAAGAAAGGAAAAAAAGTGATTCAGGCAACTCAAAAACTGTTAGCCTGGTCTCAATAGCAGACAGCATGCAAATCTTTCAAACTGATTTTGAAAGAAAAGACAAATGGAAACTAAGGGACAAAAATGAGGCTGGAAGGATGCACAAATGGGTCAGATGCAGATGGTGAGGCAGATGCTAGGACCCAGCTGCTGCCAGCCCTTATCCCTGCAGTAGCAGGGATGAGAAGAAGAGCCTCTGCAGGTGAAGCCCCTGCCCAAATGCTGCTGAAGCCCCACATCTTCAGACTGTTTCCATGGGCTGGATCTAGCCTGTGGGCTATGGGTTAGAATCATAGAAAGTTAGGATTGGCAGAGGCCTCAGGAGGTCACATCTAGTCCAAGCCCCTGCTCAGAGCAGGTCCATCCCCAACTAGATCACCCCAGGCAAGGATTTGTCTACCCCAGTCTTAAAAACCTCCAAGGATGGAGATACCACCACCTTGCTGGGTAACCTGCTCCAGTGTTTTACTACTCTCCTAGCAAGTAAGGTTTTGTTTCTTAATATCTAACCTAAGCTTCCCTTGCTGCAACTTGAGACCATTCCTCCTTGTTCTGTCATCTGCCACCGCTGAGAAGAGTCCAGCTCCATGCTCTTTTAAACCCCCTTCAGGCATTTGAAGGCTGCTATTAAATCCCCTCTCGGTTTCCTCTTCTCTAGACTAAATAAGCCAAATTCCCTCAGCCTCTCCTCATAAGTCATGTGCCCAGCCCCCTAACCAGGTTGCCAACCCCAGCTCTAGTAGGGATGCCAAATGCATAGCCTATGGGCTGGAGCTATGTTATCTGACCCAAAGACCTCCCAGAAGTGTCAGGAATTCAGGGCCCTCTGCTGAAATCAGGGGCACAGAACCCTGTTGGGGTTGTGCATCAGCAACAGGAGGTGCCCGAAGCTGCTTTTACCCTGGTGGCCACTTGCCAGTCCAGGTCAGGACTTTGGCAGGGGAAGGGGAGCAGGGAGTTTGATGCACCTGATCTAGAGGATGAAGAAATGAAGGATGCAGCTAGACATAACTTTTAAAATCTTTTAAAGTTTTAAAATGTTACAGCTAAACAAAACGCATGCTGGTTCAGAATGGCCTAAACAGAGCTAAGAGGGGAGCAGACAACAAAGCATTGCAACAACACTCTTAGAAACCACCTGATGGGGACATCCTGCGAAGCCCTCAGTGGCGCTGGCAAAAGAGTAAGTTATCACTTGCAGCAGGATGGGGAAAGGCTGTCCCACTTGCACAACACTCACTTACACACGTCTTCCCCCTTAAGCATTTGTCACAGGCATAAAGCTTGATGTCAACTAGCAGTTTTAATCCAATGTTTAGTACTTCAGACGAAGAGGAGGGTTCCCAAACCACAGGCAGGAAGAGCGCTCTTGTGGTCAGGGCTCTTGGCCAGGTCTTTAGGGGACAGGGGGGGTTTATAACACTTTCTGCAAAACCCTCCGAGTCAAGGTGCGCAGGGTCCGAGTTCACCCTTCATCAGGCACCAAAATAATCAGCTAGATTTCCACATCCCAACACTTCAGAGAGCTGCCACCATCCCCACAGACTGGGGGTGTCAAACTCGCCTGGCACTATAGCCTGGGCAGCCGGCATGGACCCACAGACCCCACACCTCCGCCCCCACAGCACACCTGCCGCGGAGCAGCCTCTGCCCAGGGCGTGGACCCTGGAGCAGCTGGAACGGGCGCCGTCCCGCCAGAGCAGCAGCAGCAGCTTCCCCGCTAGGGAGGCCATCATAGAGGACAGGCCGATTTCCTGCTGCTCTGTCTCCTACTGACACCACACCCGACGCCTTTTATGTCCTCGATTTTTGTCTTGAAAACCAGGGCTCCCCCGAGGGGGTCTCACCTTCCTTCTGCACCGCGTTGGCCACGGCTTTCTTCACGCGCCCGGAGCGCACCACGGCGGGGTCGGAGTTGGCGAAGTCGGCCACGGTCACTGCGGGAAAGCGGGGGTCAGGCGGGGGGGGAAGGGAGGGGGCAGCCCGCACCCGACCCGCCCCGGCCAGCCTCGCCTCGCCGGCGGCTGCGCGGAGCCATGTCCCGGGCGGGCGCGGAGCGCGACCCCTACACCCCGCCTCGCTTCCGCCCGGCCCCGTGGCCATCCCGCGATCTCGCGAGAACTCGCGGCGCGGAAGTGGCGTCATCCGCCAGCGCCCGAGTGGGGGATGTGACATTACTTCCGCGCGTCGGGGACACTACTTGTCTTCCTTGCGTTTGTGCGGGGCAGCCAGCGGCAATGTGGAGACTATGGGGGAAGGGTATTTAAAAAAAATGGAGGTTATGGGGGTATTTAAAAAAAAGGGGGGTTTAAATGAGAGAGGAAGGGGCCGGGCCGGGCCTGTTCAGTTTAGGAGAGAGGCGTCGGAGGGCGTGAGAAGGGTTTACAGAATACTAAATGGCGAGGAAAAGCCCCATAGGGGTGCATTATTGACTTTCTTTCCAGGCAAAACTTGGGATCACGATGTGAAACCAGCACGTAGTACATTTAAAAAGCATGGGGCGGCTTGTTTTCCCCCAGTGTCACTGATGGGGGGCGGGAACCAGATGTGGTGGAAGATGATGGTTCAGCCTGACTCGGGAAGGAGTGGGCGCTGTCCTGAGGGAAAGGGGCGTAGGGAGCTATTGAGCGCAGGAGGGAGGAGCAGGGCCTTCCTAGACCCGCAGCGCTGGAGGCTGCAAGTGGGAGAGGAACAGGGGAAAAACCCTGGTCATACCCTGCTCGTGCTCCCTTTTAGCATCCGCTATCTGCCATTGTGTGACACTAGATACTGGGTGAGATCGACCTGTCTTCCAACCGAGTAAATGGCAATTCTTATGTTCTGCCTGCTGTACGGCACTGGTGAGACCGCAGCTGGAGGACTGCATCCAGTTCTGGGCACTGCATGTTAACAAGGACGTGGTAAAACTTGAGAGAGTCCAGAGAAGAGATACTTGTATGATTAGAGGCATACAAGGCAAGCCATATGAGGAAAGGCTGAGGGACCTGCGCCTCTTTAGCCTAAAGAAGAGAAGGTTGAGAGGGGACCTGGTAGCAGCTTACTGCTACATCAGGGGCTCGGTGAACACATGTTATTTTTATTTTTTTAAGAAATGTTTCGTGCTGCAAGCCAAATCAAATCCAAATCCATGAGTCAGTCCAGAACCATACGTGGCCCCACAACCAGCAAACATCCTTCACCCCCACCAGGGGCTTCAGATATTTCCTAAGTCTTCTGGCAGGCATCCTAATGTGGAGGCCCAAGCCCAGAGGCTTGGGGTTTGGATGCCCCCAAGTTTCACCTGCCCTCAGCCATGTGGCTGCAGAAGCAAGCTAGGGAGAGCCTCCCATTTCCATAAAGTGGGCTTTACGCCCCAACAGCTCAGCAGGCAATAAAGCACACCAGAAGAACAGTTATCCCTGGGAGTGCTTAAGGAAAACTGCCTTCATGGACCCAGATACATGGTGTTTCCCCTGCCAGGCTCACCAGGGCGCCCTTGGGGATAACCAGGAATAATGGCCATAAACTCCTAGTTTCAGGCTCAACATTAGGAAAAACTTCTTCACAGTTAGGGTTTCCAGACTGGAATAAGCTTCCTCCAGAGGTGGTACATTCACCTACCCTGGAAATCCAGAGGAGACTTGCTGTAGTCATCTGACCCCAGTTGTCTTTCCTGCCTGGTGCAGGGAGCTGGACCCCATGATCTTCAGAGGCCCCTTCTGGCCTTGCAATCTATGTATCATGTATGCCTGCATGACAAGCAATGAAGTGTGAAACCTAGTCCGAAAGCTGTCCACAGGTTTGTTAAAGGGAAAGTAAGCCAGACTTATAACACCTTCCAGCTCAATGCACCTTTCAGCACTATTGGCACCATGTACATTTAACACTGAATGATCTCTTGTGAGTCGGAAGACTCCTAATCTCAGGACCATACCCTTGCCAAGTGTCCAGTTCCTGTTGCAAAGCAAGGAGGTGCTACAGCTCTTTACAGAAATGGAAGAAAGCAACATTAGAGAAACTATCCATATTTCCTCTTAGCCTTGATTCTAAGTACATTTTCCTTGAAACTGACCAAGAGATAAATCAGTCTGAAGCAGACCCAACATAAAATAATTCAGCCTGCAAATGGGCTTGTAAAGGAAAGTGTTAGGCAACCCTAGCTGCAGGTGCCATTACTAGCACTGTATAATTAAGGTTTAGGTTCTAAGTATTGATCCGTGGGGTCTCAAATTTGCTGTTATGAAAACTGACTGGCTGAACAATGGTAGTAACTTCCTGCTG
>NW_005843036.1:430545-433757 GCF_000455745.1 Alligator sinensis
GGCTTGTATTGTTTAAGTACACTGATTTATAAACTTACAAACAGGTGCAAAATAAATTAATGTAACCTAGACTTCAAACGAATTTGATACTCTTCACCATTTGGTTTGAATACAAGGCTCTTGGTGTGATGCATAAGGAAATGGTGCCACCTTGTGGTGAGAAAAATATTAGGACTCTCAGGTTGAAATGACCCTGCAAAAGAAGAGAGAAATTTTTTGATGTAGATTAACTTCAAGCTTGATCTGTGGTCAGTCTGGAGCACCTCAAGAGTTTGCCCATTTGCTTATAGTTTTGATATTTGTTTCTTAGGGTAGGGCTAAGATTCAGAGTGACCTAGACAAATGGAGGATTGGGCCAAAATAAATCTCATCAGGTTCAATAAGAAGTGCAAAGTCCTGCACTTAGGACAGAACAGTCCCATGCACCGGTACAGGCTGGGGGCTGACTGGCTGGGCAGCAGTTCTGCAGAAAAGGACCTGGGTGTTACAGTGGACAATAAGCTGAATATGAGTCAACAGTGTGCCCTTGTTGCAAAGAAGCCTAACATCATACTGGGCTTCATCAGTTGGAGCGTCGCCAGCAGATCAAGGGAAGTGATTATTACCCTGTATTCTGTGCTGGTGAGGCCATATCTGGAGTACTGTGTCCAGTTTGGGCCCCCCACTACAGGAAGGATGTGGATGAATTGGAGAGAGTCCAGTGGAGGGCAACACAAATTGTGAGGGGGCTGGGGCACATGACTTGTGAGGAGAGGCTGAAGAAACTGGCAGGGGCAGATTAATGCAAGGGCCAAGAGGGTCTGGATCCAGGGCCCCCTGCCAATCAGGGACCCCCTAGGGACTAGGGCAGGGGTCCACCATGCTCCCCAGCCTGCAGGGGAAAGTCCTGTGAAGCACTGAAGCTCCATCACTTGTTAAATGCTGAGAGCAGGCAGGAGGCGGTGGCTGGGAACTTGTCTGACTGTTCCATGGGGACAGTCAGGGTGAGGACAGCAGTGAGGATCCCCACTGCCCCTGCGGCTGGATGCCCAGCTAGTCTGTCTCTCTCCTGTCTCTGCCTGGAAGGAGGCTGATCCTGCTCTCCCTCCCTCCCAAGGGTCAGGTCACAGGGCAGGCAGGCAGCTCAGGACGGGCTGCTGGTTCGCGGCAGATACAGAGTGTATTTGTGTCTGTGTTGGGGGATGCAACCCTAAACCAACCCGAAACGTTGCCAGATCCCCCCTGCAAGGCAGCATGCAGTGCTTTAGTCCTACTGCCAAGGGCTGCTTTGGGGCACAGAGAAGGGGAATCCCGCTGCCCCTGGGATGCTTCCTGCAGTTCTGGACCCCAAATAAGGCTGCCGATAGAGAGGGGTCCACATCTCTCCCAAGTGATGGCAGCTCATGTGGGAAAGTGTGAGCTCTTTCAGAGGGTGATTAGATACAGATCTGTCTGGCTAAAGAGATTTATATAGAGAGATTTTGTGTGTGTGTGTGTGTGTGTGTGTGTGTATGTACATACATCTATATATATATTTATATATTGTAACAGGGCCCTGCCCTGTTACTAGGTGCTCAGGGGAGTCTGAACAGCCCCACACCCCAGAAGCAACTCTGCACACCCACCCCATGCCTGGGAGAGCTCACCAGAGGCTTGGGGAACCAGGTCATGGGACATAGTGAGTCCCTCAGCAAAGGAGCTGATATAGGTGTGGGGAGTGAGAGAGGGTTAGCCTGAGGTTGAGCCCAGAGTGGGAATGATAAAAGACACTGAAAGCAGCCACCGGGAAAGAAGCAGGGCTCTTCTCTGTTTGTTTGCTCGCTTGCTTGCTTGATCATTTGCTTTGTTACACAAGCCTGCAGGCTCTGCAAAGCCTCTGAAAGATAAGCGGTTCAACCAAAAGGTGAAGCCTGGAAGAACCATTGGAAGACAGCTAAGTAATAGTGTATTTGTTTAACTTTTGTTTGTTTGGCATCTCTAACAAGCCTGGGTGGTCTTGGAGTATTATCTACTAGCCTGGATGCAGCAGAGGCAAGGACTCTGAACAGTGGGTCCTTGGCCAAAGCCAGCAAAGAGAGCTTTATAATATATGAAGTTTAGCACATGTTTAATGTTTCAGGAAAGATTAAAAAACCCCCACTGAGATGTATCGTGTAGGCTGTTTTATTTTAATTGTGGGGGGTGGGCTCCTGGGCAAATTTCCTGTTTACCCAGGGCCCTAATGTTAATCTGCCACTGGGAACAGAGTTTATTTAGTCTAGAGAAGAGAAGACTGAGAGGGGATTTAATAGCAGCCTTCAATTACCTGAAGGCGGGGTTCAAAAGAGGATGGAGCTGAACTGTTCTCAGTGGTGGTGGATAACAGAACTGTCACAACCCAAAGGGTGTGATTTTTGTTTTTGTGTGCTTCGGCACTGCTAAATTGTTCCCGCTAAATTATAGCTTCTTTGCACGGTGGAGTTTTCTGCTGCAAAAGAGAACCCCGGTGCAAGGGAGAATTTTGCGCCAATTTGAAGCTTTCTTTGCAGGGTGCATTTCTTTGTTGCAGCACAGAAATGCTCGTTGCAAAGAGTTCCCGCCATTTGTATGCTAATTCGAGCCCCATTATTGGCCAGTTCTAAATTATTCCCACGTGGCGGCTAGTGATTGGCTTGCTAGCCGTATAAAAGGCTTGAGTGGTTTCTGCCCAAGTTGGAGGACTCCACGAACACCGGGAGGAGGAGACTTTACGCTGTGTGAAGATCTCTAAGCGCTGCGGATCCTTACGGACCCAACGCATTTCAAGCAGGCAACAGAGGTCTGATCAGCCTCTAGCCTCTCCACAGCCTAGATGTATCCCTCCCTGCGCACAAAAGAACCGGAACCACGAAGCCTAGCAAACTTCTTGTGGATGAGTGAGCAGAAGGACCCACGGAGCCTAGCAAACTTCGTGAGAGTTTATTCAGAGCTCTTTCGGACGAGTACTTTCTTCGGTTGAGACAACGGGCTCGCGTGTTCAGAGCCTTCAGCCGGATTGGGCTAGAGTTCACGAGTTTAGAACTCTTGTCCGCCTCTCTTCTTTCCTGTCTGTAACCGCAACTCAAGCAAGTTTTCCAGCCTACACCACTGCCATCTCGGTGTAAGTAAACAATCTTTAAAACTACCGCTAAGCGTTTGTGCCTAATTCCAGCTCGTCACCCTCCCTCTCCGATCCAGCGTGCCCGGGCTGCTGGCCACAGCCCGCGTGCAGCACG
>NW_005843036.1:435934-442431 GCF_000455745.1 Alligator sinensis
ACAAGTTTTTCAGCCTACACCACTGCCATCTCGGTGTAAGTAAACAATGTTTAAAACTACCGCTAAGCGTTTGTGCCTAATTCCAGCTCGTCGCCCTCCCTCTCCGATCCAGCGTGCCCGGGCTGCTGGCCACAGCCCGCGTGCAGCACGAAAAAGGGCTTGGGTCGCTCCCAGCCCGCACAAGAACAAGGAGCAATGGTGTCAAGTTGCAGCAACGGAAGTTTAGGTTCGATATTAAGAAAAAAATTCTCACTAGCAGGGTGGTAAAACACTGGAACGGGTTACCCAGAGAGGTTGTGGAAGCTCCATCCTTGGTAGGTTTTTAAGACCCAGCTAGACAAAGCCCTGGCTGGAATGATCTAGTTGAGGATGGTTCCTGTTTTGAGCGGGGGTTGGACTAGATGGCCTGCAGAGGTCCCTTCCAGCCCTAATTTTATATGATTCTTCAAAAACTGCAACAGATGGCTTCACACATGTAGTTTCAATTCTCTCATGGGGTAACAGTAGAGTTGCAGATGACTTAATTTCATATACATTCTTAGTATCATAGTACTTAGGGTTGGGAGGGACCTAAACAGATCATTAGGTCTGACCCCCTGCCCTGGGCTGGGATGGGTGCCGGGGTAAATGATCTAACTGCTATTATTGGCAGGGCCAATGACCTAACTGCCGTTATTCTGCTTGATGTCACTTGCCCTTCCACTCGTACATAATCCTCTCAGGTTTTTTTTTTTAAATATTCCTGGAGCCTTTTTCCAGCAAAAATTTGAGGAACTAAGAATGATTTTGCCTACCCTTTTTGAATAAAGGTAATTCTATTAATGCATATTTACTAAAGGAAAAAATAGTTAATACGTCCTAAAGACAGCTGGAATTTAAACATTTTGGTCTTGCACAAATAGGCCTATGTTCTGAACAGCATCAAGGTGTTTTTAAGCATTTTTGAAAATTGTAAGCTACTTCTATGCTCTTATTATTACTTAATAATTATATTATGGCGGGGCCTGCAGTACATAATTATATTCAGGGCACCTTTGCACTTAGTTTGTTACAAATCCTGTTTTACTCCTTTATGGGCGTGTCTACACAAGATATGTTAATACACAGTAGTCTAAATTAATGCACATTATGGGTACACATCTACATGCTTATATTAACTTAGGCTAATCGTGTCTAAATTGGACACCTGCAAGTGCGGGTATCAAATTTAGGTGCAGTTAGTTAATGCACGTGTAGATGCGACCTGGCACTAACTTAAGTGCCGGGTCTGCCCTGCCACTAGAGGGCCAGCCTGAGCCCAGCCCCAGGGAATATCCAGGGGCTGGGTGCTGGGCAGGGGCTGGGGTGCTGGGCACCCAGGGCCCAGCTCCCTAGGCCTCCCCCCCACCACACCGGGCTTGAAAACCCAAAATATTGTAAATAGTTTTCCCCTTGTATATAGTTTCCCACTTGTTAGCAGGTTTTTTTCATTGTTGGTGGGTGGGGAACATGGTGGAAGGGCTCTGTTGGTTGAGGGGGAAGGGATGGGGGTGAGTATTGTGAGGGTAAAACACGTTTTTGTTTCACCTGTGTGTGTCCTGAGTTTGGTGCTGGGGGTAAGCAGGAGGTTGGGGGTGGTGGGGGCAGGGCAGGCAGGCTGGAGTGGGGAGTGCAGGAGGAGGGGGTTGGGCAGGGACTCCTGCAGCCAGTGCCCTGGCCCCCACTGGTGAGTGTGTGGCTGTCCTGGGGCCTGGGAAGCAAGGGCGGGGGGGCAGCAAGGCCAGCACCATGGTCAGCAGGAGCATGGGGCGCTGGTCATTGCTGGCAGAGGTTGGGCTGGAGCAGTGGGGAATTGGGCATCACTGGCAGGCGCTGGAGCAGCCCTGGCACGGAGAGGTTGCGGGCAAGGAGGGAGCTGCCGCATGCTGCTCCTGCACTGGGCATGCAGCTCCTGGATAGGGAAGGGGCTGGCCAGGGATCAAAGTTGCCCAGATGGCTGCCATGTGTTGGCAGCTGGCTCTGGCTTCAACATCAGCCATGTGGCCAGAGACTGGGGCTTGCCCCCCTCTCCCCGCACTGTGGCCACAGGAACACTTGGGAGGGCTGCAGAGACTTGGAATAACCTTTAATGCAAAGTCCAGGGACTTGGGAGTAACTTCAATCCCAAGTCTCTGCTTGTGTAGACACTTGCCCAAAATCACTTAATCACTTAGCTTATTGCACTTTAAATTTAGTTGCACTTAAATGCATGTATAGATGCATCCTGCATAGAGGTGCACCAATACATCTGTCCAATATTGGATTGGTACCAATATAAAGACATTTTGCTGTATTGGATGTGGGGCCGATAATTTGGCCAATAAATGCCCGCTGCAGCCACCCCAAATTTTGCCGCAACTCCGCTCCTAGTGCTGCTGCCTCCAGCTGCCTGGTGCAACCTCGGCTCTTCCCAGCGCGTGGGTGGAGACTGGACATGGAGCTGGGCTGCGTCTGGCGGGGTGGGGCTGGGAGCAAAGCGGTGGCAAAATTTGGGGTGGCTGCAGCCCCCTGCTGGCATCCGCTCTGAGCCCAGCCCCCGCCAAGAAGAGCTGCACAGCGCCGGCTCCAGCCCTGGCAGATCCAGGGGGCACTCCCCCCACACACCCTCCCGGGAGCCACGCCGCCCCTCCACAAGTTGCATCCTGTGCCTCCACCCCCCTCTTCCTCCCTCACCCTGGGGGCATTGATCTGCCCCCCACACCCCTTCCCTTCCTTATCTGCTTTCACCACAACAGATTTACCACCTGGAGGCAGCTGTATTGGATTGGTATCGGCTGAGGATGCCTCCTTAAATACTGGCTATTGGTATTGGCCCCCCAAATCTCAACTGGTGCACCCCTAGTCCTGTGACATATAAAGAAAGCATAAGAAGGATTTAAAAAAATATATATATTTTTTTTACTTGTGAAATTCAGGTATTGTCTGTATTAAAAGACTTTGGCAATACTGAAAGAGTTAAACACTGAAATTTGAGCCAGTAACTGGAGAGGATGTTTTGATCTGCCAGGATCTTGCTTTTCTCTTTTTTAAAAATCATGAATTCTCTGATTAAATGAGAGAATCTGCAAGTTGTAAAAAAAGCAAATCTGCATTTTTCCACGATTAAAATGTAACACCACTATATATATAGGTATCACTTGAACACAATGTTTTATTGATATATTTACAACTTTAAAGCAGATTGGAAGCCTATCAGTGCCTCAGTCATTATAATAAAATAAATTCTAAATATCTATAAATTTTAGTGTTTAATTTTTGGGTTTTCTATCATGGAAAATTAGAGCTCCCCTTGTCCCCTTCCCCCTATGTCCTCCTTCCCTCTGCTTTGTGGTGCAGAGCAACCCTGATATGCCATTGCTCCTCACTCCCAAATCACATGGTCCCCAGTTGGTGCCCCTCACCCCCAGCGCCCCAGTGTGTGAGAAAGGGAGTGGGTGTATGGGGAAGGTGGGGGGGGCACCTGCCCCCCAAGATTTCTGCACCTACAGCAGGCATGGGGCTCCCTCCTGCACTGGGTCCCCCCACTGGGCCACAGAGAAGACTCCTGCCCAGAGCTGGTCTGGCCCCACTGCAGCCCTACTGTGGGCACAGATCCCATGGGGACACGTGCTCCCCTGCATTTGTCCCCAGGGGCAACCCTCAGACCGAACTCACTCCCCTTCCTTCTCTCCCTCCCATTCTGAAGAAAGTGTCCAGAGCAGGGCTAGTCTGCATCAGTCCAGCCCTTCTCCTGGCACGTGCTGACAGACAATGAAGGCACCCCGCTTTGGAGCGCCTTCATCTGAATGAGGGTTTAGATTATTGCACAACTGGGCATTATTAAAGCGCCCTGCAGCTCTGTACTTCTGTCAGTGCACGGCTGTAGAGCACTTTCAGTGGCCAGTAGCACAACAAACCATGTCTGTCAGTGCCCCATGATTCACCAGATAAACCCAGAGATTTCAAATCTGAAAGTGTTAAAAACATTCTGACCTGTTGTGGGCTTTCCAAGTTCTTTGCAATGGAAGAATTGCTCTAGTATTTTTCTGTAGTCAAAGAACAAGTAAAAACAGCTCATATTTTCCCCAGGAGTCCCTCAGGTCTAAAAAGGTCGAGAACTACTGCTTTATGGTTTTGTAGAACTGATATCTAAGGAACATTTTGGAGAGAGGCTGTTGTTAAAACATTAAACACTTCTGCCCTTCCAATTAAAATGAAGGAGCTCACAATATGTAACCTCTGCAAACTCCAAGAAATCGTGCAGCAAAACTAAAGCACAGCAGATCTGATATTCCTCATATTTGTAAAGGTGAATATCTTTTGGGCAGGGGGAACCGTTGTGCTTCCTCTTGATATCTCAGCACTCCAGATTATTTCCTTCCCATGTGCGGTCTCTGTTTCTAGCCACGGTTCTTTTATAAATGTCTAACATAAAAATGCACCCAACTGGAGGTATTAGTAGAGCTTGGGAAGGAAGGTGCTGCCATGTTTAGGCAAGGTAATCCAGACTTACAGCACTTGCTAAGAGGGGTGAGAACTGTGTACACTTCCCTGGTTTGCCAAAGACTACGCTTCATCTCTTTTGACCTCAGTTGTCTAATGGTAAAATGGGGGTAAAAGCACTGCCCAAGGGCAAAGGGGTAGGATAAATACAGAAAGGATTGCAAAATGCTCAGGTACTATAGTAAGGGAGGCAGCAGAAGTGCCTAAAATATAGTTCCTACAGAATAACATGAATTACTTTTAGGGCAGGCATGTCAAAGGGGCAGAGGCAGCAGTGGTGGGTCCTGCACTGGAGGTGGAGACAGGTAGCCACCCGGCAAGTGGCTGCTTGCCACAGTGGAAGCAGCAGTTCAAGCAGCTGTGGGAGGACTGTGGCTGTGTCAACATAACCCCCACTTGCCCGTCTGCTGCTGACACCCACGGTCAACGGGACCTCAGCGCTCTGGATTCTGCAGCAGGCCCCACTCCCTGCTTGCCACCCCCCAGTTTCCCTGGCCCACCAGTAACCCAGTGGGATAGATGGGGAAGCTCTGTGGGCCAGATCCAGTCTGTACATTCAACACCCTGTCTTAGGGGAAACAGTTTAGGTCATTTCACACCCTGCAGGAGAATGTGCAGGGTCAGGAAGGATGTGTTTGAGGGAAGGAGCGGTCTCTGGGCAGGAAGCAGACTGAAACCCACGGGAGTTTGCCTCTAGGAAGGGCCAGAGCTAAAGGGCCATCCCCTGCTAGTGAAAGCTTGTAGGTTTGCTTCACTGGTTTATTTCTTTGGACCCAGGATTACTGTTTTGTGTAATGAGCACTGGCTGAGCGGCTCCCAACCAAGCAAAGCCAGTGAGGCCACAGGCACCCAAGTCCACTTCTCAACTCCTGTTTGGACTGTCTGAAGGACTCCTAAGGGGGGCAACACCCATATGCATGGCAAGCAGCACCCCACCCTGATCACAGCCAACCTGAGACTTTGCAGACCTTTGGAAAGGCCTAAGCATAATCCTTATCCAGGCCAGTGATAGGAATTTCACCTGCAGCTTGTGTTTCTAGGAGTTGAGGGCCAGTGGAGTCCTGCACAGCTGGCACATACATCTGGGCTTCCTAAAAGGTAGCGTGCCAAGCTGGGGCATGAGTAGGGTGGCCATCATAGAGGACATTTTGGTTTTCTGCTACTCTGTCCCCTGTCCTCAGTTGATACGAAACCTGACACCTTAAAGAGAAAAATAGAGGACATAAAGGCATCAGGTTTTGTATCAATAGAGGACAACTGGACAGTCCCCTATGACTATGACCCTAGTGAGTGGCATGGGCAGCACCTCTGTGGCATGCAGCAGATGAGGGAGGAAGAACAGATCTGACTTCTGTAGCTCAGCAGCTAAGTTAACCATGGGCAGGTTGTGAGCCCAAAGCTGGCGCGGGCCCCTGAGATCCAGCCTGGTGGGCCTGAGAAACGTCTGGGATAATATAGTTAGGGCTGGTCCTGCTTTGAGCAGGGGGTTGGACTAGACCCGAGGTCCTCCCAGCCCTGCCTATGACTGTGACAAGCAGCGCAGCGGCCGAGGGCAGAAAATAGCAGCAGAGCAGCAGCTTAGGGGGAAGAAAGGGAGCAGAGTGGTGCTTGAGGAGGGTGAAGGGCTAACTTGTGGCTCGCCCGCCCAAAAGGTTGCCCCTTCTCCCCCGGTTGTTAAAGGGAGCAGTGCACAGACAAAGCTTTCCTTTAAAAAAAAAAATCGTGCTCTAAGCCAAATCAAGTCCAAATCCATGAGTCAATCCAGAGCCCTACGTGGCCCTACAACCGGCAAACACCTTCCACCTCCACCAGGAAATCGGATAATCTGGAAATCAGATATTTCCAGTCTTTTGGCAGTTATCCAACGTGCAGGCCCAAGCCCAGAGGCTTGGGGTTCAGATGCCCCCGAGCTTCATCTGCCCTCAGGCATGTGGCTGCAGGAGCACGTGAGAGGAGACTCCCGTTTCCACAAAACGGGCTGCAAGCTGCTGCACCTC
>NW_005843036.1:442455-442684 GCF_000455745.1 Alligator sinensis
GGGGCGGGCCAGGAACCCTGCCCCTTCGGACACGGGGGCGTAGGCTGTAGCCCCGTCGGCCTAAGGACACGGGCGGACCAGATTCTTCGGGTGAATCCGATCTCTCGTATTAGGCCAACATACATCGCTGGAAAACAATATTTTTAGCAAGCTGTCGGGCTGAAGAACCCCTTCCTCAGGCGGAGGAAGCCCCTGCAGCTAGCGGGGCAGCTCGGACACAGACACACGG
>NW_005843036.1:443055-443496 GCF_000455745.1 Alligator sinensis
GCTCAGGTCCTCGCCCCCCCCCGCCCTGCTCAGGACCGAGCTGCCCAACTGGACGCTTGCCTTGCTTTTCCGTGGGGCGCCTGGCTCCGAGAGCAGTGCTCTGGGTGGCCGAGGCTGCCCGCGGGCGCTGGCAGGGGGCTCGTGCCTGGCGGTCCCCGGGAGCGCAGGTTTCTGCTGCACGCAGGGGTCGGCTTCAGGGAGCCCCTTCTTTAGGACGGAGCGTGGTGCTTGTCACTAGGGCCCGGCTCCGCATGGTCTCTCATTTGGAGACCGTCCAGTGCGGTGCAGGCGCGTGTGGTAGCTGGGGTGGTTTGGATGCTCCAGACTCCTTGAGCCTGATTTTTTTCGTTTGTTTGTTCCCCCGCCGCCGCCGCACTGTCTTGTACTTTGTGTTTCATAGTTTATAGTTTATATAGTTTTAGGGTCGGAAGGGACCTAATA
>NW_005843037.1:0-7822 GCF_000455745.1 Alligator sinensis
ATGTGAGTGTGAAGTGTACTCTGTCCAAGTTGGCGGACAATAATAAATTGTGGGGTGAAGTGTACACTCCGGAGGGTAGGGAACAATTGCAGGCAGACCTGGACAGGTTGAAAAAGTGGGCAGAACACAACAGGATCCAGTACAAGGACAAATGCAGTGTAAAAATATCCAGCACACCTACTGGCCGGGAAGTGACCCTCTCAGCAGCACAGAAGTGGAAAGGGATCTCAGAGTCATAGTGGACTCCAAGATGAACATGAGTCGTCACTCATATGGTCTTGGGCTTACAGGACAAGCCCTATGAGGAGAGAGTGAGGGACCTGGACCTCTTCAGCCTCTGCAAGAGAAGGCTGAGAGGTGATCTTGTGGCCACCTCCAAATTAATTAGGGGGAAGCAGCAAGGGATTGAAGGTTCTCTATTCACCAGGTCGCCTCTTGGGGTAACAAGGAGCAATGGTCACAGACTGACAGAGAGCAGATTTAAGCTAGATATCGGGAAAAACTTCTTCATGGTAAGGGTGGCCAAAATTTGGAATGGGCTTTCAAGGGAGATAGTGCTCTCTTCTACCTTGGGGGTCTTTAAGAGAGGGCTGGATAGGCATCTGGCTAGGGCCATCTGACCCCAGCACTCTTTCTTACCTAGGCAGGGGGTTGCCTAGCCAGTGGGTTGGACTCGATGATCTGTTAAGGTACCTTCCAACCCTAGCACCTATGCATCTATAAATCATTAAAAATATTAATATTTACTATTACAGCAATAAAAAGGAATTTTTTAAAATAAAGGTTGCCATTCCTCCTGCCATAACCTATTGTCAGGACACCTGTAGATTGTTGCTGTCATGTGAACCTCAGCGAGAAGCTACAACAGGAAAAGATTCATGTTGGGTTCAAGCAGACAAAACAACTGCACTGACTGAAAATGAGGGAGGGACACAGACTTACAATGAATTCTGCTGAACTGTGAGAAACTATTTTGCTGTCTGTTCTATCCCACAGTAAGTAAAGTTACATCACAGTAATTTACCATGTCTGTCATTCAGGAGTACATCATTGCAATTTAGCTTCAGTTATCACAGGATAGTAGTAGGCAGACAAAACAGTTATAATGAATCAGTTGATACATATGAGCAGCCAATCCTTCCGCATACTTTCACGTGATGCAATTGTTCTTTGGTTCATGCTCTCGGAGAGTTAAATCATTAAATCCAATCCTTAAAAGCCTGACTGCAGTTGATCTGTTAGTAGGAAGCAAAAGAGCGGGTACAAACTTGCACTCTTTGCTCCTGCCTTTCTCAGCTTGTATATCTTAGTAAAAGGACAAGCAACAACTGCAATCACAAGCACTTCCTCAGACATAAGCCACCTGGAAGACAATGTCACATAATCCCTACTGGGGATCTTTCTCTTAAAAGCCTTAATAGGATTAGGGTATTCAAGTGTTGTTTATGTAAAAACAAGAGCTAACTTTTACATTAAAAAACTTATCCAGATGAAGTCAAAAGAATAACAGCCTGCTTTATTATTCTGACAAATGCTGAATATGTATAATAAAAGAAAGGCATAAATATTCAAAATTTCCATTTCTTCAAAAGATGTAGCAGTTTTCTATATTTTTATCCCAGTAAAATTACTTATTGCAGAATTTAAAGTGAGAAACAGGAATATGTTAAAGTAATGTATCAAAATATATTTAAACTTTAATGCATTTGACCCATTTCATGCACACCACACAATTAACTAAACACAATTTGATGCCTCTGTATTCAATATGATCTGTTTCATTTTTTTTATTAAATCCCTCAAGCAAACATATATAAAAAAAAGAATTTCTATGAAAGTGTTCATCTTTCCTTTAAAAAGTACAACAAAGTGTGAAATAAATTGACGTTGGCAGGCGTAATTCTCTACTTTTTGCATCAAGTTTACATCAGTGCCATTCCGCTTGTTTCAGTTAAGCTACTTATGATTTATATCATTTGGAGGAGAATATTGGGTTTGTCGAAGATGCTTGGTCCCCGTCACCATACTATCTGAGCTTTTCACAATGATTATGCATTCATCCTCGCAACACACCACGAGGCAGAAAAGTTCTATTATCCCTTTTGTACAGATGGGCAACTGGAGCAATGACAGAGTAAGTGACTTGTCTGAGATTACACAGGAAGTCTACAGCAGAGCAGGGGACTGAAGCACGTCTCCCACCTTAGTCACTGGATCATCATTTCTCTCCAACAGAAACGAAAGAGATTGCGTTCAAAACTACTGCTACCGGTAAACATAAAATACAGATGAGCTTCCATGAAAATGCCTGGTCTCAAATAGTGAGAGGATATGTGTAGACTATTCACATAGCTGAGTATTTTCAGAAGCAAGCATTCTGCTTTAACACATTTTACAGTGTTGAAACAGACACCGATTCTGTGGCCCTAGGGTTACCATATTTCCAGCATCAAAAAAGAGGACACCTAGGAGGGAAGGGGCATATTATTGTGGGGGGGGGCAGTGATATGCCCATACCCTGCCCCTCACTCCTAGGCTCATGCCCTCCCAGCTCTGCTGGTGCTCCTCACTCCTGACCTGCAGAAGCAGCTCCCTGCCCCCCAGCCCTGCCAGTGCCCCCCCCCAGGCCCGACCGCCCCGCCCCCCCCCCCCACCCCTGCCAGTGGCCCTTACTCCTAACCTGCAGCCCCCACCTCCTGAGTGCTGCCAGTGTCCCGCACTCTGGACATGCAGCTTCTGCCCCCCCAGGCCTGCCGATGCCCTCCTTCCCTACCTGCAGCCCCTGCCCCCCCTGCCCCCCAGCCCATCTGGTGCACCTCCCTCCTGAGCCCCAACCCCTGCCCCTCCAGCCCTGCCGGTGCCCCTCACTCCCAACCCACAGTCCATGCCCCCCACCAGCCCTGCTGCCCAAGCATGTCCCGCATTGCATGGGTGCTCACACACACGCACTCATTCTCTCTCTCTCTCTCTCTCTCTCTCTGGCCCAGGCGGAGAGCACATGACCCCCAGCAGCAAAATCACCTTGCCTGCTACTCCCAGCCCCAATCAGCCAGCTTTGGAATGAGGAGGAACCCAGATACTTCGCTCTTATTTTAAAAACCCGCCCATACACAGCACAGGGGGACAAAAAGAGGACATGTCCAGGAAAACCCAGCCGTATGGTAACCCTAGCACTGAGAACTGCAGAATCTAGACTGTGCAACACTGAAGCATGGATCCAAGCACTGTCAGCCTATCATTAATGCTGACCAGTATTTCTCATTATAAGACCTTCTTTCCAGTGGCTTATAAAACTTTGACAAACTTTAATCATTTAGGCTCAAATTTTCCATGGTGGGCAATTACCTGAGATTGATTTTTGGGGAGAGGGTTGGAGGGGGGGAGGTGGGGACAGAGGCATTTCAGTGAAAAGGTTTTGTCCTTTCTAGGACCAAGGTTAAAAAAAATACATATTTTGCCCATATTAGACATTTAAGATGTTTCTTTGAAACTCTATCACTGCCCTGCTGAGGACCAAAGACTAAAAGTTTGACAGGAGTGACTGATATATTAGGGAGAAGTTATTTGCTGTCCTCAGAAAATCTGCCTAATAATAGTCAAGTTACAAGCCTCTGAAAGGTGATAGTCTGCACATGCCAAACAGAAACTTCCTCAATGTCATCAGCTAAAATCTGAAAATTCTGTCCTTTCTGACTCTTTCAAGAATTAATGTTGACCACACCGTGCATGTGCCATCCCTATGAAATGACTGAACATGCTCCAGCCCAGAACTAGGGAGACAAAATCTAACTTCTCCTGCAATTGCTGCTCCCAGCTGCTGTTCGGAAGGGTGATACCCAGTTCTGGAAATGACCATTTGGAGTCTGTTTCTCTGATTAGGTCAAACAATGTGGAAGCAAAAACCATGTAATTCGAATGAGAGGGAATAAGAACTAGATTAGTGGAGGAAATCAAGTAGATTAGGAAACGATGATTAATAAGAGTGGGTCTGGTGGTGACTGGAGGAAGTAGGAAATGGAAGTAAAGATGGCGACTAGGAAATAATGGAGAGGTAACAGATGGAGGATGGGAAATGGATATGAAAAGGATCTGGGATGCAAGAGAAGGACTAGCACTAATTTTGCAAAAGGACTAGGAAAGGAAGGCAGTAATGAGGGTGTGACTGAGATGGGATAAGGCGCTTGTAAGGACTAGGAGACAGTGGGAGAAGAGGGAAAGAAGCAGATTACATAAGTAAATTGGAAGGGGAGATAAGGATGAGAGTCCTGAGGTGGGGAGACTGAGACTGGATTGGCAGGTAGAATGGGATAGGGATGAGAAGCCTAGAGGTGGGGAAGAGATAAAACTGGGAAAAACACAGACATTACATCACATTCCCACTGCAGTATATTCTCCTCAGAGCCTGGAATGGTACTGAAGTTCAAGTACCAATTAAAAAGAACATTAAGGTTGCATAGTCAAAAGCTCAAAAATTAAAATGTCAGGTTACATAGCCCCCTTCCCCCTTTAATAAGGCCCCCCAGGCAGATAGTTTATTATGCAGTCTTAACATTACAAGGATGCAAAAAAAATGCTATACCAGCATGTTAAAAGCTGCAAAGAATCGGGGACAGAAGATTTCTTTAAGATATAAGAATCAAAGATGAGTCCAGTTCATGCTGATCTTATTCACAGTTATGTATATAGTATATGCTTAGAATGTGACTGCTGAGTACATTCAATAAATTCAAAATATATGCAAATAATATAAGCGGGGGAGGGGTCTCACCTCATTGACTCGGGGCTTGTTAATAATGTTTTTGGCATTTGAGGCATATCTCAAGGTACTCATGGTCTCATTGTAGCTGGAGCTGGCAGGAGAGATGGCTATAGATGAAGAACAAACACTGATTTAAAGAGATTCCTTTAAAAAAAATAAAATTAGTAAATGTATTTTAAAATATATCTTTTATATTTCATACCACAGAAGTGAGGCATTTTTCTGTACAATGCAGATCACCATATGTAAAGCCAACAGAAACATGAACTCACTGGCAACCATGATAGTCTTGGAGTTGCCTCCCAGGCTGTCCTTCAGAAGCCAGGTGAGAATGGAGTCACGGTATGGAATGTAAGCCTGCCTCCTGGTTCCACTGACGCTGCCTGTAGTGTGACTACCCACGGGGCTGCTGTCCCCTTCACTGGTTATGCTGTTTATACTCTGGCAGCTACTGAACATCTGCGAATTCTGTGCTAGAAAACAAACATACAACAGACAGCATCTGAAAGGGGTTATCTTCAATGGACTCAGAGAGGAATCTCTTGTCTTCTTTGGTTGGTGTATCCTTATTCTCTCACTTCTGTATCCTAACTGACTGAGATAACAAAGGCAATTTTAATTTTGCACTTTACACCATTGCACTAGCTGCCCTCTAATACTAACAGGTCAAAAACATTATCAGTTCCTTAGTTGAAGGAGTTCCTTTCAACTCCTCATTCTAACTCTAGACATACTTTAAACACAGTCTATCCAATGATGGGAATTTGTGCGCTGCTACCTCTTAAAGTAAGAATATTATTACACATACCTAAGGTGGAGATGACAATTCCAAGAGTAACCAATGACTTGTTAATGTTGGCACCTTCTGTAATCCGATCTTTACAGTAACTGGGATCAGCTCTTTCACTAAAACACATCACAGGAAATAACACACACACACAAACATATATGCAATACCATATGAAAATATTCAGTTTTAAAAAAAATGCCTGATGTGAGAGAGTCTGAACAATGCAGAATTCTCCTGAGACACAAGAATAGAGGAATTTTAGGCTTTTAAGAAAATAAAATGTGATTTGAATGTTTTATATTTTGTCACTCATTTTTAAAAGAAGCAGTAATGCTAGTTTTTCAGTGTGCTTTATCATAAAGAAGGTCATGCTATTATTGCCCGTTCAGTGGCACAAACGGCTGCTAGGTACTCACTAACCATAATGTGAAACTAAGTGTACATTCTTGCAGAAGATAGCACCATCAGATTGATCCTGGGCAAGAAAACTGTCAAACATCACTCAGTTTTATGGGAAAAATTTGACCTAACCAACATCATTTCATTCAAATGCATAGCCTATGTCTGAGCATCAGAGTAGCACACCCTCAGATGTTATGAATGATTATGCATTGTAAGATACACATTTGAGAATGGAAAGTGTTGTCTCAGCAGCTGTTTCATAACAACTGGCTACAGCTACCAGAGCTACATGGACCTCAGTCATTTACGTGCAGAAAGCAGCTGAGATGATAACAGGGCAATGTGGTTAGTGATAGCGGAATGTACCACACAGAGTCTTTTAATCTTATTGCATTCTGCTACCTCGTTTAGTACTGAGCACCAAGTTACCAATTTTTCTCCCTTCCATGCTATGCAATAACCGAGAAGAACAATGGTCTTGGTTCAACCTTTTCACACACAATTTTGGTAAATCTTTTCCTATAATTGGAACAGCCTTCCAACGGGAATAGTGCGGTCAAACAACCTCACTTGTGAGACTAAGATCATTAAGTCTATGAAACAAATTACATGATGTGGTTGCCTGCAACAGTGGGGGACTGGACCCAGTGACCCAAGAGGTACCTTCCAGTCTTGTGCTCTTATATTGGTCTAATAATATCCAACTCCCAACACAGGAAGATACATGACAGAGTGATAATTTTAGCTTCACATTTTTCCTTTCATACAGAGAAGCCAGATTTAACTTTATTATAATGAGGTTTTTTTAATATTTAATTTCCTTTTTAAAAAAAAATCATCAGTCATTTTTGTGTGGAAAACAGCAGCTAACATTTTAGCAGAGCTCTTGTTCCCCCTGGTACAGTATTACCTGCCTGCAAGGTCCACTAAGTTGATCTTGCTTGCAATTTCAGAAGGGAGATTATTCTCCAGAATAGCCTGAAGGGAAAAATATGTATCAAAATATGATTCAATTTAGTACAACAGACTACACATTTTTTATCGAGGAACTGTATTTCTGGAAATTCCACTGACTTGCTATGTGACCTTAAGCCATAGAGTATATGCATCCCATCAATTCAACAGCTGTCTTAACTTGCATGCAAAACTTTCTATTACACTGATTTTTCTTGAAAAACACTTCCCTGCCAGTGACTGCGTGAAAATAGCTTCTCACAAACCTCACAAAGTCACTTTGTACTAGCGTATTCCAAGGTTCTTTTGTGAAACTGCTAAAAAAATCCTCATGTTCTAAGATTACAGGATGTCAGAAGCTTGAAATAGAAAAGGTCTACCAGATAACTGAGACCATTCCTTGCCAGTGAAGAATATAGTCCCCCCAAAGAAAGGATGTATCACACCAGATACAACATAATAAGTGCCAGGATGTTAAGGAGGTAAGCACATTAGGAAATGCCAGAAAAACAAAATCCTGGAGTAGGCATTAAACTTATTCTGTTCTGGATCTCACAATCCTAACCAGTAAATAGTAACAATAGGTCACAAAATGTGATCATAGTATCATAGTATCATAGTGCTTAGGGTCGGAAGGGACCTAAACAGATCATCAGGTCCGACCCCCTGCCCCAGGCAGGAACGGGTGCCAGGGTCATATCACCCCAGCCAAATATCTGTCCAGATCCCTCTTGAAGACCCTGAAGTAGGAGACAGTACCACCTCACTTGGGAGTCCATTCCAGAGCCTGGCAGCCCAAACTGTAAAGTAATGTCTCCTGATGTCCAGCCTGAACCTTCTCTCTAATGATTTGTGGCCATTATTCCTAGTAACCCTGGGTGGTGCCCAGGGAAACAGAGCCTCCCCCAATTCCTGCT
>NW_005843037.1:7853-21813 GCF_000455745.1 Alligator sinensis
TTCATAAATGGCCACCAGATCCCCTTAGCCTTCTCTTGTGGAGGCTGAATAGGTTCAGGCCCTTTAGCCTCTCTTCGTAGGGCCTGACCCGCTGCCCCTTGACCATTCGAGTGGCCCTCCTCTAGCCACATCCCTCTTGAAGTGCAGCACCCAGAACTGGACACTGTACTCCAACTGTGGCCTGACCAATGCCACATAGAGGGGGATGGATCACCTCCCTGGACCTACTTGTGATGCATCTGTAGATGCACAACGAGGTGCGGTTAGCCTTACTGGCTGCTTCCTTGCATTGGTGGCTCATGTTCATCCTGGAGTCAACAATGACTCCAAGATCCCTTTCTACCACCGTGTCGACAAGAAAGGTGTTCCCCAGCTTATAGGTGTGTTGCTGGTTCCTTCTCCCTAGATGCAGTACCCTGCACTTGTCTGTGTTGAATTCCATCCTATTCTCATCCACCCACCTCTGTACCCTGTCTAGATCTAGTTATGAAACTGTAAAACACATTTCCACACACAGGTTTTAAAAATTCCCTTGGGGGCAGTGCTGCTTTTTGATTGTCATTTTTCAACCTAAAATTTTCCCTTTAGCAGTGAGTCTTTGGTTTAATATCTTAATGACAAACTGACACAAGGGAACAAGCATGTGAGGTGGCATATGAAGTGGAACAAATATGCAATGTGATCCACAGGAAATAGGTAGCAGGAAATAAGTTCCATTGTTATTACTAAAAGTAGCACAGAATGATGACTGCAAAACTGGGCAAGTCTGCTGAACACTGTTTTTTGGGATGGAAAAGATAAGGCAGTTGGAATTTTTTAGCTAACCTGAGTGTAGTGGATAGTGAAGATGGCGTGGGATCTGCTGCTGGCATCATGAATATGCGTAGCTGCTGTGATTCTACAAACAAAAATGCAAGGAAAATAAGTTCACTTGGGACAGTTTAGTTCTCTGTATTCAGAAAGAGTGCAAATAAGAAATGGAACTGATTAGTCAAGGCTAGAACTTAAGTACTGCAAATTTAAAAAATTCAGCAGACTAAACTCTTGGACCTGACCAAACTGTGCTTTGGTAGGGGATCTACAAATGCGGACGACAAAAGTAAATTAAAGCTAGCTTTGAACTCTGATGGTCCTCAGAATAGTCTAGAAACATATTAAAATGTTATAGGAAGAAAATTTGGGGTCTTAAAGAAAAGCAAAATACAGCTTGAAAGTTTAACCAGTGAAGAAAATGTCATATCCCAACTTCCCTTCAACATTCTGGGGCCAAGGCTTTTGCCCCCATCCTGGCTTTTTGGCAGGGCCAAAAAACTGCACTAAGATCTAGCTAGTATGAGCTGTATTGAACTGTCTGATGCATCTGTCCAATAGAACAATGTTACTCAGACTTGTGTATGCATAACTCTGGGAGTAGGTGGTGAACTTTTAGAAGATACACAAGAGGAAGGAAAGGGAAAACAGAAGGGGAAAAGGAGGAGCAGAATAAAGTTTAAAAATAAAGAAAAATTCCATAGGCTCTTTAAGGTTGTTGGAGAAGATCCTGTGTTATTGCAATGACAAGATGTTACTGTTTTTAGTATTCATAACATGCAATCATAAAGGTACACAGCAATATAACAAACATAAACAGAGAGAAGGATGCAACTTACAAAAACGGGGGTCAGAAAATCACTGATTCGGGACCTGTTTGGGTAGCTATCTCAGTTGCACAAACAGAGAAGTGCAAGGAAACTGTATTTGGTTCATTATGTTCAAGGAAAGTTGAGATGAATAATGTAATGCATTAATTTATTACAGTTACATGTGCTCCTCCCCAGTCTTACATCATGGATACACCATAAAGTTGAGTTTCTCTGTCCATTTGTTCTCTCCTCATTACTCATGTTCAGATTTTGAATCCAAAGATCCATAACTAAGCCAGATGACCTGAGATTGCTGTAGTTTACAAGAGGTCTAGGATGCATGAGAGGGCTTTAGTGGAACAAAAATGGGGCTCCAATTGCTGCTGCTTTTTTGCATAGTTCAGAGCTTTCAGTTTCCTTTCCCAGTTAATGCCAACCTTTGTAACCACTGCACCATAAGGCCATGTGTTGGCAAACTGCCAGACAGCAGAAGGGGGCCTAGCCAGAATTGTCCTTTTTGTCTGTACCAAACTGACTGGTTCATTCTTTCTTATTGTTCAGTCATGTCTAAGAGTCATATTTTGCTTTAGGTGGGTATCAGCCAGTTTCTACATCCACCACTTCATCACATTAAGGGCTTGTCTTTCATACAAAAATTTCCCATTGCTGACAACGGATAACAGCTACATGGGCAATGCTGAACACACCAGAGCATCATTTCAGCCACACCCGAGGCTCATAACAGGCATTGCCACTGGCAATTTCTGTGATGCAATCAAAGCTTATAGCTTTTTTTTTGTTGTGCCACTGACAACTAGAGGGTCATGGTAGTGATGGACAAGAAATAATGCACTGGATAGGAGTCAGCATGGTTTTTATTGGATTGATATGAGTGAGTAAGTCACACTGACTGTAGGAACTGCAGTCTGCCTGTGGCTTCCTGCCTTTTACAACTAACAAAAAGCCTCCACAAACCACCTGGCCATACAATGCCAAGAGTTATAACCAACCTAGTGCACCAATAACACAAATGGGAATAAAATGCTCCTTCAAATCTTGCAGGAGGATGGCAACTGGTTAGGAGAAAGGAAAATTAAGGAACTAAAAGCAGAAGAAGAGAAGAGACAAAAAGGTCATCATGGTTCTTGGGTAAGCACAAATAAGGACAGAAGAGCCCTAAAACTTGGCTAAGGACAGACATTCAAAAAGCCTGAGCCTGAATTGATTCAATCTTTGCAGGTTAGTGTAACCTGACTAGGCTAAACCAGTTTGTTCCTGTACAGACATCCCTTCTGGACTGAAGCAATGCAGACACATGCCTGCAGTGGCTCAGGCTAGAAGCAGGTGGAGGGGTACTACAGCAGCCCTCCCTTCCATTCCACTATGCTGTGCTCCAGGGGAGGGAGTGGCCAGGACCTGGCAGGATGCTCTGATTAGGGAGGGGTTCCCTCTTTTGCTGTTGATAACAGAGCATCTAGACAGTGTGCAGGCGAAACGAGAGGCATGTTTGCATGACACTTTAAAGTGGGCTAAATGCTTTTGTACTGCTTTAATGGTGTCGGTGTTTGCATGCCCCGGTGGCATACTGCACATTAATTCCAGCTGCTGTAGGAAATTTGGCAGCGTAACGCACCTTAAATGACTTGGGGCACAGCAAACTAAAACTCCTTTGAGGAGTTTTAATTTGCTGCCTCTACAGTTATGGAGTGAAGCACCGGGCTCTGTGAAGCTCCACAGCTCTGCAGGAAGCCCTGCAGACAGCCTGACAGAAGCCCAGGAAAGCAGCTCTGCCCAAGAAAAGCGGCGAGCCTGATCTCCCCCTTCCCCACCCCTGGAGCCTGCCTGAGCTGCATGGGGACTCGGTGCTTCCCTCCCCAACTGCAGTGCCACATGGGACCACCCAAGCCAGATGCCTGCGGGTGGCTGCCGCCTGGGGGGCGTTGCAGCTGCTGCAGAGGGAAGCACAAGCCCCCCCCACAGCCCAGGGACCTTTCTGCCCTTCGGCAGCTCGCTCTCCCCTCCCCACCTGAGAGGTAGGTAAGTCAGCGGGGTGTGTGCATGACACGGGGGTTTAATCAGCCCTAAATTGAAGCCGTGTTTTTTAAAACCCACTGCATTAATTTAGGGCCCCTGTTTCATCTACACATGCCTCTAGTTACACAGCGGGGAGTTACACAGGGCGTTGTTTATCAGCCCATCAAACATAACAAAGCCTCTCTCATTAGTTCAAGCTCTTCTTAAACAACTTTTTCCAAGGAAGGAACAGAGGGACATTACCAGTGACCTGTTGATTAGCTCCAAAAAGCCCTAAGCTGATACCATCCTGTCTGCCTTTGTGCTGTCTCCCACAGCATGGACCATAGCCAGCATGTGGTCTGGTAGCTAATGCTGAGAGGTGTTTGTGTAAGGCACGGGGGGGGGGAATCCCTGCTTGAGCAGGGAGTGGTGGTGGGGTGGGGTGAGCAGGAGGAAGCCAGGCAGACCCTGCTGTGCCTGCAGTCTCAGCTGGAGCTCTAGCAAGGGAGCAGAGGGGCGGGGCCAGCCCTGCTGGGCTGGAAGAGAGCAGAGCCCCGCCCAGGGTTGCAAAGCATCTGGGATGCTGGGGGACTCTGGTTTAAGTTAAACCAGGAAAGGATCCGGGCCAGACATTGCATAAATCAGTTTGACCCAAATCAGTTAAGTCTGATACTACATTCAACCAGGTTTATCTCAAATTGGTTTCAGACATTTTCAAACTGGTTTATGTGTGCTGAATATCTGTTCTGTTACAGGTTTAAACCAATTTCTGATCACTTAAACCAGTTTATGTGTAATGTCTGTCCCTAGCCAGGAGGACAAAAGAGAAGAGGGAAAGTACCTCAAGGTGTTGGCATGACAGGCAAAAGAGGAAGAAAAAAAAGGGCAGTATAGGCTTCTAATACATCTACAACACAAAGCATTATTGGAGGGGAAGGAGACATTGTCTTGGCAACTCTTATTGCGTGTGTGAATTTTTGTAGGAGGATGTTCGTGCTAGATTATTTGCATAAGGCACATAGTGTGCTCTTTATTATTTTTTTAATGTCCTACTGGTATTATTTCGGTTTTTGTTTGCTTTGTTTTTCTTGGTGGCAACACTGTGTTTTTGGAAGTTTGTATGTGCTGTGGTTTTTATACAAATATCACTGACCAAATTTAGAGTGTGGTACATAAGAAACATGTTAGCAACTAAAACAAGAAACAATTATATAGTACAAATTGTATAATTAATTTTTAGAACTAACAGTTGTAGCTCCTTTGAACACACTTAATAATATTTATAATATTAAATGTTCTGTAGAATAGTTTATGAAAATAATGACATTAATGATTTGATGTCAAATATTTATCTAGAAATAGATTAAACAACCTACTTTTGTGCACAATACAAATTAATCCTGTGGTTTGTACAAGACACAATGAGCAAGGTACCAGCTCCTACATTTTTTCTACATCTTTTATTTGTATTTCAGTGGTGGTGAGCCCATAATCTAATGACAGAAACATAAAACTACAGAACCAGTGGGAAAGGGACTTTCAACATAACATCCAGTCCAACCCCCAACAGTAATGCAAGATGCACTTTTCTTACAAATCAGCTTCCATGTCAACATTTCAATAATTTAAAAAATTGCTATCATCTCCCCCGCTTAATCTCCTTTTCTCCAGACTAAGTAGATCTAGTTCTCTCAACCTTTCCTCATCAGCTTGCATACCAAGCCTTTATTGTCTTTGTTGCTTAGCTGTGGATTTCCTGCAGTGCCTCTTCAGCTATCTTAAAATGCAGTGCCCAGCATTGGACAGGATACTACAGCTGAGCCTAAGCAGTGTTGTGCAGAGTGGTATTATTACTTCCTAAGTCTTCTATACAAAACTTCTGTTGAATGGAGTCCAAATGTGCATTTCCTTTTTTGGCAACATAACACTGACAACTCAGGTAGAGTTTGTAATGCACCATAACCCCCAGAACCTTCTTGATAGTACCACTGCCTAAATAATTATTTCTCATTCTGTATTTGTGCATTCAGTTTTGCTTCTCAAACTGCAGCACCTAATACCTGTTTCATTTTTAATTTAATTCTGTTGCCCATCACCCAGTTCTATAATTTATTAAGATCCTTTTGAATTCTAATTCTGTCCTCGAGAACATCTGCAAGCTCTTCCAAGTCTTGTCAGTAAGCTTTCTATTCCTTGTATTCAAATTATTAATACAATAGTTTAGTATATAAAATAACATTTTGTTAATGAACTATTTAGTAGTTTGATTATGAAATTATATCGAATAATCATAAGCGCTGAGTGGTAAAACTAAACCGCGCTGCATATATCTTGCCTCAGTGTTGACGCAGCTTTTCTTTAGTTCGTTTGTTATATACACATTGCATAAAATGTGCGCAGTGTCTTTGGTATTCTACCTCCCTTTTCTCCCTCAATGCTAACAGTTTAGATTTACATCAATACTGAAACTGTGATCAGCATCTTCAGGCTTCTCCTTTCCATTTACCTTCCATTCCCCTGTTGTGAGGGTACCCAAGGCTGCCAATAGAAACAAAAATCATTGACTAACAACAACTCTCTCTCTTTCTCTCTCAGGGTTACTGATCTAGCTAGGGTGCTACTTTCTTAAAGCTGTTTTCTAGTACCTGTGCACTATATGTTGTATAACATTTTTTAAACGTTTGTAAAACAAATTTGTCATAAAAGTGTTTGTTTACTAGCAGCTAGTGGGTATTTATGAAATACAAAAAAGAAAATGTATACATTAGAAACAGATAGGAAATGTACATGAGTCACTGGTAACTTTATGCTGGGTGGTGGCCCTTTGGTTGGATCCAGGCCCATTTACCTTTAATGACGCATTCGCTGTACAAAGATAAAGTGGGAATATTAACCATCATTCCCTGCTGCACCTCTTCCAAAAATTAAAACCTTGTATAGGGAGAAAAGATCAATGATTCTTATCTTCATTCTATCTATGAATCCTAGATGAAGTACATCCAGAAAAATGGTAAGACTTAAGACTTAGGATTTACTGAACTCTGAACTAAACTTTCAAAACAGAACTTAAATGGCTAGAGCTGGTCTCCATGAAGGCAACATTACACCTTAAATTGATAAAAACATTTCAGCTAAAATTTCAGAAGGTATTGGGAACCAATAACACATTTTTATGACCCTAGAGTTTTGCAAATTAACTTTTGTTCAGACATGTGCTTTTGGCTAGGGACAGACATTCAAAAAGCCTGATCCTGAATTGATTCAACCTTTACAGGTTGGTCTAACCTGACTAAGCTGAACTGGTTTGTAACTGGACATTCTCCCTGGACTGAGGAAATTCAGGCACATGCCTGCAGTGCCCCAGGCTAGAAGCCAGGGGGTGCTAGAGCAGCCCTCCCTTCCCTTGTACAGTGCTGAGCTGAAGGGGGAGGGGCACGGCCATGCCCCAGCAGAAGCTCTGATTAGGGAGGTCTGCCTGCAATGTCCCAGGCTTTTCCCCACTGACTGCTCAAGGGGTGGGAGTGTAGCCAGACCCCAGCCCCCTGCTAGCACTCTGAGGCAAGGTGGGGGTGTACAGTGCATGCAACTGCTGCTGACATGGAGCTTTTCAATCTCCCTCCCTGCTTCTTTATACTGCCTGCAGCAAATTGACAGGCAAGCAAGCCACCAGGGGAATGATGATAGTGTTTATAATCCCATCAGCAAAAGAATAGCCTCTCTCCATTAGTTCAAACTCTTCTTAAACAGCTTACCAGCTGACCTGTTGATTAGCTCCTAAGTGGTCACTGTTCAGTCTGCCTGTCCCAGTGAAATTGGAGAGATACACACACACAGACACCTCTCAGCCTTAGCTAGCATACCACATGCCTGGGCTTCATGGGGCTGGGGTCCATGCTGTGGGAGATAGGAGGGAGGGAGGAAGGTGGGGGATTCTTGCTTAAGCAGAAAGCAGTGAGGTGGTAGGTAGGGCAGGGGAAGCCAGGCAGACCCTGTTGTGCCTGCACCACCAGGGGAATGATGATAGTGTTTATAATCCCATCAGCAAAAGAATAGCCTCTCTCCATTAGTTCAAACTCTTCTTAAACAGCTTACCAGCTGACCTGTTGATTAGCTCCTAAGTGGTCACTGTTCAGTCTGCCTGTCCCAGTGAAATTGGAGAGATACACACACACAGACACCTCTCAGCCTTAGCTAGCATACCACATGCCTGGGCTTCATGGGGCTGGGGTCCATGCTGTGGGAGATAGGAGGGAGGGAGGAAGGTGGGGGATTCTTGCTTAAGCAGAAAGCAGTGAGGTGGTAGGTAGGGCAGGGGAAGCCAGGCAGACCCTGTTGTGCCTGCAGCCTCTACCAGAGCTCCAGCCAGGGAGCAGATGGGAGGGGCTAGCTTTACTGTGGAGCAGAGAGCTCAGTCCAGAGAGCATGCCGGGATGCTGGGGGAGTCTGGTATATCTTAAACCAGCAAGCGGTCTGGGACAGACATTGCTTAAACTGATCTGACCCAAATCAATTAAGTCTGATACTACTACATTCAACCAGGTTTATCTCAAACTGGTATCAGCCATTTTGAAACTGGATTATGTGCACAGAACATCTATTCTGTTATAGGTTTAAACCAGTTTCTGATCATTAAACCGGTTTATGTGTAATGTCTGTCCCTCACCTTTATGTCTATTTCTTGTGGATGTTATGCACTGTTGCACAAGCGTTTCGAGTTCTTCTTTGTGCCAGTCCCCAGAGGTTATGAGTTGCTACAGCTCTCAGCTTCAGACTAGGGCTCCAAACACTAGAAATCTCTGGTATGCTAGTCAGGAATGGGGCTGCCATATACATAAACTCCCAACATTTACTCCTGTATCAGACAGACAGATGCCTTAATGACTGATCTGTGCACATTATCATAATCTAAGAGGCCCCTGTCAAAATATGTCCCCTGAAGAACTTAACCTAACATATTTTTTAAGCTGCTGCCCTTTTGAAATGTTCCGTTTTGGAAATGGCTTCAAATGTACACGTATCCAAAACCTCAGGATGCAATCAGGTTTGTTGCAATGCAAATATCCTTTCTGTGGGCCTCTAACCACTATTTAGGGCTATATGATGCTATGCAGTATTTACCATACAGTGTTTGGGAGACTTGAAGTCCTCTCTTAGATGAATTATTCTTCATTTCTGATTAAATTCAAGAAGCCATTTTCAACTGTGTCAGAGAAACCAATAATTGCACCATCAACATTGGGAGAAATAGGAGAAACAGAGTTTATTTTTATTTTTAAATACCTCTTAGCTATTCCTTCTTCCAGAAGTCCTACAACTTGTTTGTAGTCTGTAACTAAGTGCTGGGACAAACCTGTTGGAAATTTAAAGAAAAGAAAAAAAAAAGAAAAAAAATCAAAACCAGATTTTATTCAGGAAACTTTGTTTAATTCTTATCTCTTGATTTTTTTTCTACTCAGTGACAGTCAGGAGGATACAAACATTGTATTTAAGACTCAGGGATGGTCCACCCATAGTTTTTCAATCAGCATAACTCTTTTGATTAGGGAGTTGATTTTTTAAGCCAAAATAATTATACCAGTACAACCTCTAGTTTGGAAGCAGTTGCAAAGGGCTTTTATCTCAGTACAGTTTAGTCTCCTTTTCATGCAAGGATAAGCTATAATGGTATAAACGTTGTTGCAGTAATAATACTACATCTACACAAGAAAGATTTTGTCCCTTTAATTATGCCAGTATAATTAGTCTGGTACACCCTTTTTGCAGATAAGCCCTTAGCTGCAGCTTTTACAAATGGAAGGTACTGAAAATGAATAAGAGAATGACAATGCCCTCCATTGGGAGTTTCCAACTGCATGCTTATTTAGCTAAATACCATGTTCTGGAACTGCCACATTTACCAGTAAACCGTACACAGACTGTAAAGGCCTTATACCTCCATAAAATGTACTCTGGTTATGGTCCTAGAGATAATATTAATATAGCTGCCCACAGAAAAAAAAAAGCCCTCTTGATGATACAAGAAATACTGCATTGCAGAGTTGATGGTAATAGGTCAGTACTGTGACTGATGTGGCCCCACTGGAGGGCAGTATGTTTCTATGCTTTTTGTTACTAGCAGTTTATAAAATGTGAATTATAGCCAGCATGCTTAGCTGACTTCAGTGGACCTGTACTCAGGATTAATTGATGCTGTACTATTACTATGTCTATTTATTATATGTACTGCAGTAGCATTTAAGGGGCCCCAGTTGCAGTTCAGGATTTCATTGCGTGATGCACTGTAAAATATATTCTTCTTCCTAAGATTTTTATCATGGGGTAGAAGAGAAATGCTGTTTCTGAGGGGTTTTGTCCTCTTGTATTTCACTAGCATAACAATCCTGAAAAACATTGTCATCTTTCTGTATGCATACTTTTGTGACATGAGGGGGGCTGCAGTGAGGATGAGATGCATCTTGAGGAGTATAAAATGATGCATCTCTTGTAGGAATGTAAGTCAAGATTAACTATCTACCCTAGTCCATTTTAAAGCCCAACTGGACAAGGTATGTCCTCAGATAACAGATGGCTTGATTATCAATAAGGACTGAATCTGGGCCAAAGATGAAAGATTTATTTTAGTCTTGTAATGCTTTTACCTGAATCATCACTGACTATACCTAAATGAATCCCACCAGTAGTCTAAGCACACACAAAAATATAATAAAGTTTACAAGGCAGAAAGCACTTATCCTACTGTTTGGTGTTTTACTACATGCTGCACTCCAAAAGATGAAAAGATAATTGCTTTTTATCAAATGGGAAAATATTGTTCAAACAGTTCTGGTGTCAGTAAGGTACAGAGTGTACTAAAGTACCATTGACTATTTCCCTAACTCACTCTTAAGGGTTTTTTAACCCCTTAAGAATAACACTAATTATGTACTGGGGATGGTTAGGTTTAAAAATATACATTTTCCACAATTCGTTTAAAAAGGCAAATGAAAATCTGTACATGTTCTTTGCAAAGAAAAACAACAAGTTTTCTCTCTGCTGCTTGGGAAAAGAAACACCATTTTCAAGTATCAAAGAAAGATCACAAACTCCTTCTAGTTCCGTCTCAAAGACAGAATCTCCCTCAGAAATGTCTCAAAGTAACCAAATAGATTGCATCACTTCCTGATTTAAAAGAGGCTGATTCCTTAACAGTGCAACCATCTGTAAGGGAGAATTTTGAAACCATTCCAATCTGAAGTACTGAAATGCTTTCAGCATTTTAAGGGGTAGAATCTTGCAGGCTTTACATTGAAAAAAGATGGGCTGGAAATTATTCAAAATACTTAGTGCAGGGAGCTGGAATTTCCTGACTGCACTTGCAAATGGAAAATGCATTACTTCTAATATGAGAGTAATTAAGCATCCTTAGAAGGGTGTCTCTCTCTAGTTTTCTTCCCTGTCTATTTTTCATCCAAGTACTGATTTCAGTGTGTTAGAGACTACTGACGTAAACTATGTCAGTGACAAAATAATAGGATAAAAGAGAGCCCCTCCTTACCCCTACAAGTTTTCTGTTACCCCATAACCTCTAAGTCCTCACACACAGTAAGTATAATGCAAATACAGAGACAAGTCTTGGTATGCTGCAATACACTGTGGAACACTGTGGACATAATGGAACACTGATCTTTGACTTGCTCTCATCAGTTTAACAATGCTCATTTGTTCCATGCAGCAAACTGCCTAATAAAGGAGTGAAAAATATACTGCTCTCCTAACAACAAGGGCTACAGTTTAGACACTGATGCTATTGGCTACAGGATTCGTTGAGCACGATCCCATGCAAATTCCATAAACAAACTTCCACAGGCAAGGTCATGCGAGTGCTGAAATCATCCATTACTGACTTCAGCAACATGACATCATGGTATACTACACATCTGAGTTAGAATTTCCCTAAAATAAAGCCCCTTTACTGGGTTGTCAAATGGTCCATACTCCAGTGCTGCCTGTGGTTCTGAGTTGACCCACTGGCTGCAGGCAGGGCATGCCGGATGGGCCCACCTGACACAAGTGGCACTGGCCCCAGCTCACATCCCAGAGCAGCAGAGCGGCTGCTGCATGCAACACAGCCCCAGAGTGGCAGAAGCAGGACTGTGCCACATATGGTGCCCACTCTGGCCACTCCAGGACACGTGCTGGATCTGAAATGTGGCGCCAGTTTGTCAGTCTGATCTGGCCTGCAGACTGGCTGCAGGCCACTCATCCAGCCCCCAAAGCTGACTAAGTTTGAAATCCCTGACCTATACTGATCAGAAGTGCACAAAACGTGTGAACTGTCCTACCCATGCTCACCTGCCATGTGAGCTAGCTAATGAGCACCATTCTGCAGGCATCAGAGCTCCTCTTTATCAGTCTTCCTCCAAAAACCAAATAAAAACAATATGTAAGCACTGGCTCGTGTGATATAAACAATTATAGTTTTTAAGCACACACACACACACAGTACCATGCATTTAAGTCATCTGACTACAAACCCCAGGACACTCATCAGTTGCAAATCAATTCTATTCATGCAGTCCCACAGCAATACTGAAATGTTACCACAAGGCACCCTTCAACAGAGAAGTTACTTTATTTTTCATGCATGAAGCCAATTATTTCTAATATTTTGAGCTATGTTTATAACTATAAAGAGTTGAAATTTCCTTACAGGGATAAACACATACCACTCCCCCATACAGGCCCACAATGATATGAACAGCAGAGGAAGGGAGGGCTGCCTCACATGGAGTTTTCAAGTTGAATTTCCTGATGTAACCTAAAAAAGGGCACTCCCTGACTGGCATAATGTGTTTTTATTACACTGTTCTCATACTACAGAATGAAAAAAAAATCAGGGAAGGGGACGGTTAAAGGGAAAGCACACAACCATGTCTCCACAGTCCTTGTTACAAGCAATACTGTAGGAAACATCTGGTTATCAAATTCCTATTTAAAAGGATAACAATAAATATACAATATCAGAACTAAAAAATAAAAATAGATTTATTTTATGAAGGACTACCTCTGAAACAACAGGAGTTTTCCCTACCACAGTGACACATTAAGAAGAGACTTAAGTCCCAACTATGACTTGTTTTCACCCAGTTCAAGGAAACTCTGGAATCAGTGAAGCCAAGAACTTTAGATATGCAGGTTTGAGGGAAGCCTGCTGGCAGAGAAAGCAGCAGCAAGCTGTATTTCGGTGTGGGAAATGATCTTGAGAAAGTAAGTAGTATTTGCTGGTAGAGTTCTGCAGTGACCAGGGTCTGGGCAAGAGATGTAGTAAGGATTCCAGAAAAGCAGCAGCTGGAAACAAAAGAACCATGATGAAAACCAAACATGCATATTTTCATTTTTTTTTTTTTTTTTTTTTACAGGATCAGCCCATCAGCACTCCAGGTGCTGATTCTATAGAAAGGCATGACCAGAATGTCACCTAGCCAAATGTGTGGGAAGGCATGTCTGAAATCTCCTCTCTGGCTCCAAGGTGACTAGTTCATGTTCTGATATATAAAAAACGATCATTATCAGTAACTGATATGTAAATAGTGGTTAGTGGGAGAAGCAGGAATCAGGATCCAGGATTATGTTTTTCGCTCCATCACTGCCTTGCTTTAGGACCATGGGCAAGTCATCGAGCACCTCTTTGCTTCAGTTTAATTACCCTTAAATTGTGAATAGCATATATCTGTTTTTCAGTGAACTTGTGAGACTTACTTAATGTTTGTGATGCATCCTGAGATTCTTGGAGGAAAAGTGTTATAAACTATTATTATTTTAGCTTGTACAGCTAATATAATTGACTACAAACATTATTAATGGGTTTCAATGTATCCAACTATTTTAAAAAGACCATCAAAGCATTTAGCTTGATTTTCCATTTTCAATTCCCACCTGCTTAAAAAATCATGCATAAAATTAAGTGGCATGATAATGACAAGCAGTCAGAAAAAAGGAGGGCTTGGAGAAAAAGAAGAAATTTACAAAATCAATGGAGACAAAAGGCCTAAATTTAAAGCCAGAGCAAATTAGTATTTAATCTAATGACAGAAGCAATGCACTTCTCTTATGTGCATTTCACACATTAAAAGGAGTACTTCCCAGGTGTCAGGTATATTACAAACCACTTGGTGATCAGCCAAGAGTTGGCAGCATCAGTAATTCCAAGGGCAATTCGGAGTTTTGCCCACTGTGGAGACATAGTGGTTAGTAGCACATTAAAAAGGAAATGGGCATATTTACTTTCCAAACAAACAAGACCCATTTTTAAAGTCTGCATTACTCTGGAAAGGTCTCTTTCC
>NW_005843037.1:21844-30106 GCF_000455745.1 Alligator sinensis
TTCACACCAGTAAGATGCTTTATACAGCCTTAAAAATCACTTGGTTACTGCTACTGCTAGTAGCCTATTGATTCTGTAGGAAGCATTTTATTTTCTGTCAATCACCAAGTAGATTCTTTGGATCTGTACAGGCCAAACTCAGCATAGCATACTATCAACAAAATCACACAGCAGCAATTGGTATTTTATGTAATGCTTCTGAAGCTCAGGCAGAGGCAAAAGGGAAGTAAAGACAACAAAAGGCAGGAAGAATTCAGAGGGGAAAAGATTGTAGGTAAAAAGATGAGAACTGTAAAAGGATCATTAAAAAAAAAAGAATGCAAGACAAAATTCCAGTAGATTTTTTTTTAATACCATATTTTTCTTGCATACATCACATCCCCCTTATATAATATGCACCTTGTTTTTGAAAGGCAGCATGAAGGGGAAAACCATCTTCCTTGTATTAACTAAGAAACAGCAGCTAGGGAGCTGAACCTGCAGCCAGTCCTGTGAGCTGGATGGGGCCCATGGACAAACCTAGCATGCTGGGTCCAGGACTGTGCGCCAGGTCCAACATGGTACATCAGGTCTGACCTGACGCTCAGTCTGATCAAGCACACCAATTCCAGCTACGGACCAACCTCACATGCCAACATGATCCAGTATATGAAGCCAGGTCATCTGGCTGGGAGGCTCCCTCAGATCCAGAAATTTGGTGCTGGGGAAACAGTGAGCATTAATTATCATGGATCCCAGAACTATGGCAATTATAACACTGCCACTGCTCCCCTGCCACCAAATTCCCAGACCCGTGGGGATCTGTATTTTACATATAATGTACACCCCTATTTCCACCAGCTGGTTTTGGGGGGAGGTGTGGGTTAAACGTGCAGAAAATACAGTAGCTCTAAGTCTGGAAACTGCGAAGTTCTAAGTTTAATGTTCAAGTTCCACTGAAATGAAAGCATGCATCTGAAAATCAGGAAATTAGAGAATTGTAGTTCAAAAAATTCTTAAGAGTCAAGGGCTAATAATATGAAATTAGGAATCTCATACAAACCTTAACTTTACTACTATTTCCTATGATTTAACCTCCTCCTCTTATGGTCTAAAACCCAAGCCCCCTACACACTTAGTTGTTGTTGCAGGTATGATTTAATATGGTAGGATCTTTCATTTGATGACACCTAATGCACCTCTGCTCCTCTGGCCTAGGCCTATACCAGGTACAGATCAGGCTGGTCACAAAAGGAAAAGTGTAAATTATGTACATGACCTTACTGATCAGAGTAGATTTCTGAAAAAGTAAATTAAAGTAAGCAGACCAAAATGTCTGCAGTCAACATGCAAATCTGAACCTTCTCAGATTTTGCAAATAGAAGTCAATTAAATGGCCATGTCAGTTTCGAGAAAGGCATTCTTCCTATTTCTTTCAGTGTTGCAAAGAAATCTATCTACCTAGCATTAGTCAAGACCTTTATTATTTTATCTTCTCAGGAAACATTGATTTGCAGCTGCTGTGGGAAGCAGATTATCAGGCTCAATAAATCAGTCACTTGATCCAGTACAGGAAATATTTTATTCTATGTTTTATTAAATGCATTCAAATTACACACATAAAGCAAGTCTTTCTGCTAGAATTTCATATTTTCTGTTAAGAATTATTGGATTTCATATATCTTGCTGGGAGCATTTTGAATCCCTCAGACTGTTTCATATTAGCCTCTTAAGACTGGGAAAACAATGGGAATGACAAAGATCATGCTGGAAATGCAATTGAACAAATATAATGGATATGTATGCATTAATTTGTAATCCAAACTGAAATTCTGTCTCACCTTGCACATATGGACCTGTCTCAGGGTGCTCTCGGACACGAAGCGTATAAGGTTTCTTGTGGTCAGACTGCTTTAACAGATCTCGGACACGCTCATTATAGATTTCAAGGAAACTGAAGAAAAAGAGGAGGAAGAATATGTCATCTCTCTGCCACCTGCTATTTAAAAAAAAATCACTAATTGTTCTTTGGACAATGACAATTTGCACTTGCAGCTTGCAGCCCTGGCAGGGACATTTCCTGTTAAAAAAAATTAAAGCATTCCTCTTCATTGCCTCTCTCATCATGTTTTCTTACATGTCCACACAGACACTTAAAAAGGAGCTGAGAAGCCATCAATTGCCAAGAAGCAGGAGAAAAATTTACCCACAGCTGCTAGCTGTTTATAAAGACTGTTGACACGCTAAAGCAGTGGTGCTTAACCTTCCAGCCCCGTAGGCCAGATGAGTGACACAAGGCTGGTCCACAAGCCAGATCCTGCACAGGGTCAGCACATAGGACTGGTCTGCAGGTATGATCAGCTTGGCCCCACATGCCAGATCTAAGTGCACAACAACCACATGTGCTGGCCCAGCCCAGCATGCCAGATGTGGCCACCAAGCAACACTGTGTGCCAGTCTGACCTCACACACTGGATCTAGCTATGGAGCACTCTGAGCACCAGATCAAGCTGTGGCCCATTTGCATGCACTGGATCCGAATATATAACAACCTTGTGAGCTGGAACATATCTGCCAATTTGATTTTCCAACCCCAAATGGCTGACATTCCAGAGAAAAGAGGATTAAATATGTTGGCCTATGGAAACAAACTTTAGAAAACATTTTAGCACATATGGCTAAAATCAGTGATTCTCCTACCTGACTTCTACTCTGCAAGATGCTGGCTGTTCTGAATAATCATCCTGTCTTGAAAAAAGGCCCTGCAAAACCAAAAGATCTTTTAAAATGAGAAACGCCCCCCCCTCCTTAAAAAAACAGATTAAACAAATGCAAGTTAGTAAAAGAACTAAATACCTCACATATACGAGGTGTCAGCCCAACGGATGCCTTTTAGGAAAATAAACCAAAAAAATTATATGTTATGATTGCAGTCCCAGGTTTTCCTGTAAAGGGTCATTTTAATAAGTGTAGGAAAAACTACAGGGAATGGAGCAATACAAAAGCAGTGATCATGGAGAAGGTCAAGTAACTCGCCACCTTGGAACATTCTCAGTGCTGGATAAGTGACAATTTACAGATCTGCCAGCCACACCACCTCTCAAAGGAACCCGCTAAAGGGAAGAAATGTTCTACAGATAGAATGGTGGCTGTATCTGTGAGTACTTTGATACTAGTCTTACCTGCTCTGGAAATCGTCTTGTGTACCTTGTGTATCTTGTCAAGATGAAATACCTCCACTTATCATAGCTCATGGCTGAGGTAAAGACTTAAGGCATGTCTACACTACAATTATCATTGTGACTGCAGTGGAGTGTAGACCAGTGGATCTCAGCCCTCCAACCCTGTGGGCTGGATGAGTTGGGTGAGGCTGGTCCCTAAACCAGATCCCATGCATGGGGTCAGTACACAGGGGCAATCCCACACACAGGATCCAGCTGCGTACTGGATCTGGCCACACACTAGCCTGATCCTGCTCACCAGATCCACCTGCACACCGGCCTGATTCTTCATGCCAGATCCCAAAAAGACCCCACACACTGGGTCCAGTCATACACTGACCCAACCCTGCATGCCAGATGCAGCCATGTACCTACCAGACTGTGCTGACCCCACCGTGGCTTGATGACCTAGTGCACATGAGGAGCAATAACTGATGTTACTACTCCCCTGCCACCAAACCCATGACCAGACCCATAGGGATCCCCACACTCCAGACGATGTGGCTCAGTAACTGTGGCCTACGGGCTGGAGTTTGAGCATCATGGTGTAAACAAGTGAGAGCTAGCACAGATATTTGGCAGCAATCCAGCTGCAATAGCATGGAGGCTCAGGTTAATCATCCAACTTTCTCAGGTTCTCAAGTAGGTTTGCTAGCCTGCACTGAGTGCCATGTTCCCATGGCTGGACTACTACTTTAAAGCTGAAAGATGGCCTAAAGAATTATACACTTTTTTTCCTTTTGTGAAAATAATTTACCTTCAACATGGGTTTGACTGTCAAGGCAGGAAAGATAACATTGTTTTGTGGTGTCATAAAGTAGTTGCTACAAATAACTAGAAGTTCAGGGTACACAATATTTTCAGCAAAACAGATAAATCACATGTCTATAAAATAAAAGGACTAAGGTCCCAGAAGAAACATTTTAATTATACCACATACTTATAATTGTAGCTGTTGTTATATCATTCAGGTATGGACTTAAGCAGGTACTTAACTTCATGCGTAGATATGCCTAAGTAAAACATGGCAAATAATTTGCTTAACTGGGGCATTAACCATGAATTAAAATTTTTACTAAACAGATATTCTTTTCTTAAAAAGATCAAGAGAATGGACTGGGTGCTGTAACTCACTGGAGTTCCCATCATTGTATATGTCTTTCCTGAACCCGTCTGTCCATATGCAAAGAGACAGATGTTATATCCCTTAAAGGCCCCAGAGAGTACAGATGTGCCAAGGTCCTGGAATACCTGGAACAGTGAAACAGACAATGCATTTTATGTGTAAATTCTTGTTCCCCAAACACCCAGAGTCATTTGCAAATCTTTCCATTTATTTTTCACAACTGCACATAGTTAAGCATTTCCATTTGTCAGTTAACTATTTTCATAGAACCTAAAATAATGGAAATTGAACAAGGTAATTGCTGATGATACACAAAAAGGGGAATCAAATTGTATGGACAGTACTCAACATAGTGACACAATACAGAAAATTTAACAAACTCACTGGAACATTAAACAGTAATCGGACTAGCCTGTCTCAATTTTCCCTATGAATTGTCATCTTGCATCAGATATTTGGCTAATTTAGTCTAGTATCCATATTCTCTATTGCTCTATGAGTTAAAAATATTTTCTTTTATCAATTAGAATTTGCTATTTTTTCAGGTCCGTTGTATGTTGTCTCCTTTTGGGATGAAGTAGAGAAAACAGAATCTCAGTTTACATTTTCTACACCATTCATTATTCATACATCTGTCAATTGTCTCTAATTCAATTCCTTTTAAAGTAAATAGTCCCAGCCTGTTCAGCCCGTCTCCCACTGACAGTAATCAACACTTCATGATAAAAATAAACTGAAGCCCACTGAAAAATCCTTTAAGGCCTTCTTTTAGTCATTAAGTTCTTGCATTTGGCAATAGGCACCTTGGCTAACTTCTAGTCAACTTAACTTCTTAATTTCCTGTATCTGAACTGCTAAGTATCTGTTCATAAAAGAACAGAGCAAGTGTAAATATCATCCTGAAAAAAAACATTATGTTGTGCTTGCCTAAAGTTTTCATAGTGTTTTCTCTCTATTTTCCCTCCTTCTACTTGCTCTGCCTTCTCTTTTATGCTACTTAAATTCACTGTCAGGGCCCTCCAAGGCCTGTTCTCACACTATCTATCATCTTTCACTTTCAATATGTCAAGCACCACCTCCAGTCAAGCCAACTGTTCATGGGTTAACTTTTTATAACACATGGCTTTGTGCTTCTTCTACGCTGCCTTTCACACTTGGGAGCAATTCCCAGTAAACATCTCACAGAGCTCTCCCTTGAGACCAGTCAGAGCCCAAGCCTGGACACCTGGAAGCTTTGGAAGACCTTTTCATTTGGGCAGGTTTTAGCAGACAGGGTTAATTTGGGGGATATTGTTTGCAGCACTGTTTGTGGAGTTGTTTTATTACTATTTCATTTCAATATTTTATCTGTTTTTTATAGTTTGTCTTGTTTTTATTATAAGAAGCCCTGACCCTTTTGTGGAAGATGACATATGAATCAAACAAGCAAACAAACAAATAAATATCTTCCATCACGTCTCTGCTCCAAAGTCTCCTTTTGTTACTCTCAAAAAAACAAAAAATCTGACATAGTGTAGATGTGCTGAGACCATACCTATTGTGCAGACCAAAACTAATTTCTTGTACTTGTGCAGCCCATATCTTGTCCCTGTTCTTTAACTTATATAAAAAAGCTCTCTAACTATGGGCACATCTTTTTGCTTTAAATTTATACAAGGTCTAACACAATAAAGTGCCAGGTTATGAATAGGGCTCTTAAGCAGTGAGGAAGTGGAGAATGATGATGATGATGATGTTGATGGAGTGAGGCTTCAACATTTACAGGGCCAAAAGCAAATGAATCATAGAGAAGTAGGGCTGAAAGGGACCACCAGAGGTCATCTAATCCAGCCCCCTGCTTGAGGAAGGATCATCCCTATCCAAACCATCCTATATAAATCCATAACCTAAACTCTTACTAAACTACCGCCAACCCTGACACAATACAAGACATAACACCCTAGCCTACCACAGGTAAGGCAGAAAACCACATCACCCAACATACTGCTTTTATAAAAGGCTGTTAATATATGTGCAAGAGATCTCAGGTAGAAGGCCACACTAGGGATGTAAATATAATTTTTAAAATTAGCCATTTAAACTCTTCTAATTATATATATTATAATGGTTAACTGTTTAACCAAACTTCTTCTCATGTCTCTACCTCACATTTGACCATTTTGTTACGCATGCTTGTACTAATTTGTTGTACTTTGCGAGATCGTTCATTGTACACGTGCCTTTGAGCAGCAAGCACTGAAGCAGGTGCTGCATAGTCTGAGGTTTTGTGCCATAGTGACAGGTGGTTGAACTGATTGTATAGTCCCATTTCTTCATTAATTCCTTGGAATGTCTGACACTGGTACTTATGCAGTTGAGACAATGCCATCGTCACCTTTGTCATGATTTGTCAGCCCCTGGTGGTAAGGACTTAGCTGCTGGAATTTACATTTTTTCACTGTCAGGTATTTTCTTCAGCCTCTCATTCCACATCTGTAGTTGCATCTCCTTGGGTGTGACATTGAGATGTTAGGTGCTGGTGAGGAAGCTCCTCTGTGACTTCAGACATTTGTGTCCTGTGGGATGGTTATACAATGAGCATCTCATATCTTTAGGTTGTCTCGATCATTCTATACTGCTGGCCACTGCTCTTCTGATATCAGACAGAGCGATGCCAGCCAGCAGATGCACACTGCTTAGGCTGGGAGCCATAGCAGAAGCGTTCACATCACGACCCGTCACCTAATACCTGATGATACCTGTGAATTCTTTTAACACTCCAAATCACGATTTTGGTTAACCAATAACACATATCTATGGAGTAGCCAGTACACGATTTGCTTGCCACAGGGCGAGACACATGCAAGAGGTAAGAGGCGCTCCTCGTGCTGGCCATTGCATCCTGTCCTACTTCCCCTTCCTCGCTTCTCCTCCTCTGGAGAGAAGACTCGCTTGGCTCAGCTCCATCATCTCTTCCCCCAGCCTCAGCCCCAGCACTTTGATTTACACAGACCAAAGTGCTGGTGGAAGAGGCAGGCAGTGTGCAAAGGTGGGCTGGGCTGCCTCAGGGAAGGGTAGTCTGGAAAAGTAGTACTGGTAAACCACGCAATAATTCATGCAATGTAGTCTGTTTTAAATGTTAACTGTAATGCATTAATGGTTTAAATATATTTATAACCGTTTAACCTTTATATCCCTAGGCCACACCCCGCCACAACAGTGGAAGGCAAGAACTTCCACAGTCCATACCACTCTGACTATGGGGGAATATTCCTTCCTGATCCTAAAGATGACAATTGAGACCCTCTAGCCAGGAACCTCTGGCTTTAAGTCCCAGCAGGAGACTTAAGCTCCATCTAAGGAAAGGCTTAGAACATCTATAAAGTGCTGGATATGGCAGAAAACAGCAAGAGATCACTTTGTGGTTAGGTCTTATTTTGGTTTTTCTATCCTTTTTAGGATGTGCCTGCATTCAAATCAATTGGCTATGTTCCCAATGCTTCAAATACACACTACATTGCACTATGAAAACCACTAGTAAGGTCTTCTCTGCAGCATACACTGGCATGTAGAGTCCTCTTGTATAGCAAGCTGCTAAGCCCTCCAGCACAGCAGAAATGAGCTCAGTTCTTCTAGTCTTTCAAAGTAAATACTGTAAGCATAAAAATCTTTTCTGTTTATAGAGAAAATAAGGCTGTTTATATACACAATTGCATACCATGTTACTTGAAAAAAAATTGTCCATTGTCAGTACATTTGTTTCTTAAAGAGACTGGTTAATATATTAAGATTGGCAATGGTGAATAAAGAAAACAAACATATTACAGACACACCATCAATCTTCCTCCAGTCCGAAACAAGAATAAAAATCAGAGGTATTAAAAATCATCTCTTGAAACATTACTTTTCAGATAGTATTTCAGTTCAAACTGAAACAGATGCCAATTCTCAGCAGGA
>NW_005843037.1:30116-37998 GCF_000455745.1 Alligator sinensis
TGAACAGACTTGTTTCCACTGAAAACTGAGACTATATACACCTTTTATTGTTCAAGAACAACTTGGCTATTTGTGTTCTCTGATAACAAAACAATTGAGTCAGATGTCCAAAATATCAACTAACAATGGTTCAGTGGCAACATGTCTGACTAATCATGTTGTGTCAAGGATAACAGCCCCTGAAAAATTCAACCAGGATACTAAAAGTAGGAAGAGAGAACTGCAAAACTGTGTAATACCCTCAACATGTATTGACCATGGATAGTGAAAATTTAGCCTATATTAATGCAATAAAGAAGAGCTATTTTGAACAGGCATCCATCTTCCAGTCTAGAAATGGATGGTTTGAATACAGAAATGGATAATAAAATATTTATGCAGCATAATTTTCACAGGCATTAGTTCACACAGCTATCAGTATGATATGTTATATACTGAATAATTTACAATCTGAATAAGACAAATACAAATCAAGACATAGGACAATAGTTCATAACAGGAACTGTGTAACAATTACTGCTGAAGAGAAGGAAAGAGAAGCTGCTTGAAGTGCCTTTGAGAGATCCTGGAGAAGTGAAGAAAGTGGATGCCAAGACTTCAACCAGGTCAGAATCTCACCCAAAGCATTCTAAGCAGAGGGAGCATGAAAGGTGGCATGAGGAAGAGAAGGGGAACCAGAAGGAAAGTGTGTTGAACAAGAAAGGACACAAGGAAAAAAATAGGGCAGAGATTACAATGGGCCTGAGTAGGTGTGGATAAGAAGGTTGTATCTGATGTGGTAAAGGTTTAGGAAAATTACTTTTCCTCCCCAACATGCTTTATGGCAGATTGCAGTCAAAATTTGAAATTCTCTCAGAGCTACTGAAAAAGATGCTCTTCTGTTTCACATTTCAGATGCAAGCGCTCCTGGACACCACAATTAGTTTTGTTTGTTTGCTTGTTTTAAAGTTTTCCTTATAATCAAATGCATGCTTAAAATATAAAATAAGATCACAGGCAGCATTTGACCACAAACTGGCCTTCTCTGAGCTGTGGGAAAATGTAACGTTAGAGATTTGATTTGGCATTAAAGTTTACTTGGAGGTTGCTTTGTAGTAGTGTTTCAACATCTGTTTTTATTCAAGTCACTTGTTTCTACAGAAAAGGCAATGATCTTTTTAAAATAATTGAATAAATATCATATTCCACTGTGGCCATGATGCTGAAGCTCTTACTTCACAAGAAAATGTTTAATACAGTTGCTGACTTGAGTAAGGATTGGCCCCTGAATTTGTAGAAGAGGACCAACTTTATTAATACAAAGTGCTTTAAAGTCTTCCTTTACTCTTATTTAGCAGTAGTTGCTGGCTTTAGTCCCACTGCACGTGGGCAGCTGTGACCTATTTCTTTAGCCACAATGCTGCTGCTGCTGCTTAGAAAGTGGCCAGTCTGCAATGGATCCCTATTGTGTCTTAAAACAGTTCCAGATTTCTTACCACAAGTGGTTTTTTAACTGAAAATCATTATACTTGGGTTCAGTTACTCAGCAACAGCTGCAACAGTCTTCTAATTAAAGAGGCAGCTGTCGGTAAATGAACTATGATTGTGGTAAGGTAGAATGTTTGATTTATTATTAGGTGCCTCGGCTTTAGAGTACAGTGATGAATCTATGGCAGGTTGTTCTTTAAATGTACCTATTAAAAAATGTGAGCGCCAAATTCTCTTTCAAGTTCTTCTGATATAATTTCACTATTGTCAGTGGAGCTCCACTGAAAGAAGAATCTGATCTTGTATCTTTAGGTTCATTACCTCAACACAATACACATTAGCCACTGTTTTTCCAAAAAGATAAAAATGATTTGGAAAAGTGTCGGAATATCACAAGTCAAAATGGTATAATGTGATTCTTGGTCTGATTCATCAAGGTAGGAAATTGATGTTTTGGGACAGGAGTACTCAACCTTTTGGCTCCGTGGGCCAGATGAGTGGTGTGGGGCCTCTCTGCTGGCTGGATTAGGCTCTGGAACCTGATACTGCCCCCTTCTGCTCCTGCATACTGGGATTGCGTCCCGGGCACTGTCCCATCCCACTGTGATTGGGTCAAGGAGGTCCAGCACCACCTCCTCTGTCCCTCCAAAAAGTTGGTCTCGTGCTTAAGAAGTTAACTGATGTTCTAGAGAAACAGATTCTAAGCCTACCACTGCTAGAGTTCCCACGAGATGCTAGTCAAGCCGCTTAAATCAAACTTTTCATAGGTTGCCACTGTGTATGTTTTATTCTCTGGGTGACTGACTTGAATCCCTGGGTTTTTATTTCAGAAACTTGGTCACTCGCAGATGTAGCTGAAAATCAACGGGAACTCTACCTTGAGCAAAATAAATGCTATAGAATGCAAAGTACTTTGAAAAATCATGCCCTGGTCATCTCAAATTGGGAACCCAGATTTAATGGGTATTACTTACCTTTACTGTATTTCATCATCACACTTGTGAGTCTGTGCCTCAGTTCCCTATGAACAAAAGGAGGATAATACCACCATTCCCTAAACAGGGAAGTTGGCAAATTGAGTAATGTTTGTGAAGAAGTGAGATATTATTAAGGGTGCACCAATAGAGACACTTTGGGCCATTACTGATGGCTGATTTTTAATGAGCCATATTGGCTGATACTGATCTGATTCTGATATGCAGCTCCCCAGTGTGGAGAGTGGCTTCTGACTGGTAAATCTGTTGTGGGGAAAGGGAAGGGGCACGTGGGAGCTGCCCCCTATGGTGAGGGAGGGAGTGGGGCTGGCACTGGAACTGGGGGAGGGGCTGCCCAGCTGGGGTACAGGACAGAGCCATGGTTTGTCCAGGGGCACGGAGTGGGGGAGAGGTGTCTTCTGCCACTGCTGGCACCCCAGGAGATCATGGGGGGCATGTACCCACAGATCTGTGTGGGGCAGGGTAGGCTGCCACTGTGGGCTGGGCTGGGGCTGTGCTAGGAGGGGAGTGGCCCCAGCCTGCAGCAGCAGCCCGCCCCACCCTGCACACAGATCCAGGGAGCACACCCCCGCTGTGCCCTCCCAGGGGGCACACAGTGGCAGGAGCCACCCCCCTCCCTGGGATGAACCATGGTTCCATCCCATGCCCCACCCCACCCCAGCTGGGCAGCGCCTGCTCCAGCCCCAGTCACACTCCCTCCCTCACTGCAGGGGCCTCAATCTGCCCCACCATGCCCCTTCCCTCTCCCCACCCCTTCCCCCACCACAGACTTACCAGCTGGACCTGGCTTCTAGCCACGCTGCTGGGCTGCACTCCTGGCCACCTGTGCGCTGCGGCTGCACACACGAGGCATTTATTCGCCACATTATCTGCCACATAAGACAAAAAAACCTGATTGCTGCTACTCTCAATTTCCCCCATATCAGTGCTGATCCGATATGGGACTGATGGTGCACCAATATGGTGCACCTCTAGATAGTATAGTTATGAACACCAGAAAAAACCCATAAGGAATTTAGTCATTCTGTTTCCAAAACAGGATCTGAAAAGTATGCAATGCTAAAGTCTGGGGCATTTAATAAGAAGACAACAAAAGACTGAAGATCTGCTCACTTAGAGAGCATCATCCATTCTGTGCAAGGGAAAAAAAGCCCACTAAGACTACCTTACTCCTCAAGTAGTTTCACTGAAATCACTGGGACTGTTCATGAAATTATATCCTGCTCACTGCAGAAGGTCTGGTTTATGAACCATTTTTTCACTGCTATGTTCATTTAGAAATCAACAGTTAAAATGATACAGCCCCCTGACAGAGGAACAAGATACTGTAGAACCTGCACAGTTGGTGGGGTTAAGGTCTAGAGACTCTGCAAAGATCTGGATTTGGAAACCAGCCAGGGGTCATACACAACTTCAGCACACGGCTGTGCAGGACCGCTGAGGTGTTCCAGCTGTTTTCTGCAGCTTTCATTTCAAAGGTCTTTGTTTCTCCAGTTAGCTCTGCAGGACCGCTGACATAGTCAGTACAGAAGCATCCCTCTTCAAAATAAAAGCTACAGCAGGTTTTCCCCTTTATTTACCCCACCTCTACAAATTAAGCAGGTTGCAAATTATCTGGATACAAATAACCTGGGTGCTACTATATACAGATAAAGCACTTTTATACAGTATGACTGTTGACATTAAGGGTTATATTGCTTTAAGTATATCACTTATAAACTGATCTAGTACAGTAGTAAAAAAAAGTCTTTGTAGGCCAAACCTAAGTCTTTGTAGGGTAGCTGGGGGGCCCGGGCAGGTTTGGAGCCCCTGGCTTGGGAGTGAGGGGCACGGGCAGGGGGAGTAGGGAGGTTGCAGATTGGGAGGGAGGAGCACCAGCAGGGATGGGGACCTGCAGATCACAAGTGAGGGGCAGCAGCGGGGAGGGGGCTGCAGATTAGGAATAAGGAGCACTGACAGGGCCAGGGGGCTGTGGGCTGGGAGTGAGGTGTCCCTCTGGCTGGTGTCCTCTTTTTTGGAACTGGAAATATGGTAACCATAGTTAATCTAGATTTTATTTCCAGCTCTGCCACTGACATCTTATATCACATTGTTCAAATTACTTAACCTTGTTTCAAGTTTCTTACCTGTAAAATAGGAATAATATCACCTATCCTCACTAGAATACTGATTGCTTAACTAATGTCATAAAATACCTTGCAATCTCAGATGTGAAACACTATAAAACTGCAAATTCTTCTTATTATTATTCCTGGAAGTATCTCCCCCCACTGATAAAGAAATCAATATAAGATCTATGTCTCAGATTTTAGACCACATTCATTATAGAGGAAAGCCTCACAGAATTCAATAATTTGTCATCTTATGCTAGAAATGAATTTGGCCTAGTGCAATGACCGAGCATGATGTAATCCACTGCTGCTCAACTGGTTATGCCTGTTCATTTTTCTTCGGAGATAAAAGTTTAGATATTAGCTTTCAAAGCCCAAGCTCTGTAAAGCTCTTAACCAAACACCTAACAGTAAACATATGGGTTACTCAGACAATCAAAAACAGATGTGCTATATATGCTTCCCTGAATTAATTTTTAAGAGAAGATATGGTATCAGGCCCCTGGCAGACATTAGAATTAAGACACGATTAGCATGTTAAATGCACCATAAACAGTAACCCTGCCACACATTCAAAGAATTAATGGCATGACAAAACGGGGAACCGGCCACAAAAATATTCCACAGAAGATGTACAACATTTCTGTGGCTGGATTTTACAAACTGTAATCTCTTATTTTCATGCATTTTATAGTACCTTTCTAATATTGCATAAAAATACATTTGTGGCTTACATAATACTATTAATGATTACTTTTGAAGGAAACATTGCTAAATAAGATATCTGTCATCTTGGTGTAATTCACCAAACCAGTGGCTGATATTAGCTCAAAACTATAACCCAAATAGTTGTCACATATCGTAATATAGTTGATAGTAGTGAATTTTTGAGGCTTGTTTCAAAACATTCCTTTTGGAAAATAGTCTGAACTCATCATGCTAGGTTTAAAGAATTTATGCATGTGGGACATTTATATATATGCTCTGGGATTGGGTGGGGAGGGCTTTAGTTGAACAAGCTTTAATTAAAGCACCCCCACCATCATTTTTCCATGCAGGGATGCTGATAGATGGGACGCTGGAGTCTGCTGGAGCGCGGTAATTACCACACTCCAGCACACTCGATTGAGTCTGCTCTGACGTGCTGTAATTACAGTGCGTTAGAGCAGCCTCACTGCACATGTATAAGCGGCAAGCTCTATAGTCTGAACTCAAGATGCTAGACTTCAAGAAAGCCAAATTCATCACTGGTACCCCCTTTGTTTTTCCAATGTTAAGGGTCAGTCCAGGCACTGGTATGGTTGAGAGAAGCAGCTAAGGGTCATTTGTAGGTCTTCCTCAGTATGTGCAACGACAGTACAATCACTGGCATAGTGAAGTTCGACAACTGAGGCTGATGTAACTTTGGTTTTGGGACAAAGGCGAGAAAGACTGAAAAGGTTTCCAAATATCCTGTACTCAGCGCCAATGCCATGTGGCAGACGGTCACAGATGAGATCTTGATGACCACAAAAAAAAAATAAAAATGGAAAACAGAACTGGTGCGATCACTTTGCACAAATGCCAGTGTCCTTACCAATGCCAACACCACCAGCATAGAAGCATTGATTATTTTCAACATTAGCTGTGGTGGACAAGGCATTATGTGCATGTGCCTGATATATGTTTACCAAAACAATCCCTATATTCCCAACTTGGCCAAGGACAAAGGACATGTGGAGGCCAGAGAAAACTTTTCAAAGATACCCTCAAGGCAAACATTAAGTGTGGCACTGACATCACAAATTGGGAAAAACTAGCCTGGGCAGAGCTACCTAGCGATGCCTTGTGAGAGAAGATACATCTTACTTTGAGGAAAACCATCTCTCCCTGGAGGCAGAAAAACAACAAGAATGGAAGAAAAAGAAACAAGACTGAGAAACCCATCTTTTATAGCAGTATCTTACTACTGCCTTATAATTGCATTAATATGAACTGAAGTAATTATTAACAAGTTTTTTGGGGTGACTGATATTGCCATATTTACTTGGATAGAAGATGACACTGATTATAAGGTGACCCCCCATAATCAGATTCTATATATGGAAAATTTATATTTAAAAAAAAATAATTTTCCAGGTATTGTATGTAATTATTGGAGGTTTTCCTTGAATTTGTCCCTCTCCCACTACTACAGCAGGGAAAATAAATCTGGGGGGGACAGGTAGCCCATTTGTACTCTTCCTCAACTTTCCCCTAGCAGCCCGACCCCCTTCTTACTGTCAGACCCTGCTCTCTCTCAGCACATGGAAGTGAGAAGCAAATTTTAAAACAATAACCTTGAAATTAAACATGGTTGTAGCAATTTGTATATAGTACCTATGCACTTAGTTCAGCCAGAGTTGATGCATGTTACCTTTTTTTTTTTTGCAACTGCTATAAGTTTTAGCACAGGTACTCCATAAACACATTTTTGAGCAGCACTTTGTTACTTGCTTATATGTATGGATATACTGAAATAGTGATTTTGTGATTTTATAGAAAATGCTAAATCAGGCATTTTCCATGAAAATCAGAAAAATCCATAAAAAAAGGGGGGCTCTACAAAAAAAAATCCCTGCTCTTTTTTTAATTATTTGCAGCCATAGCTGCATGGTCTGCCTGGGTCCATCCCAAGATAAGCTGTGCTTATCCCAAGGGTGCTGTGGAGGATGGGGCCAGGAGCATAGAGCAGCAGAGTGCCAGGAGTCCCTAGAATGCACCGTTTGTAAGGGAGAGGGACACTTGTATTGTAGGTGCCCCAAAGCCTTTGCAACTATAGTCAAACCCCCTGAGGAACAGCAAAACCCAGAGAAGGAGAGGAAGGGTTGGTTACTAAGGTGAAAATGGTGAAAGAAGGAGGGAGGCAAAATTTTCACCTGCAGGAGGGTGAAACAGAGAAGGAGGGAGGCGAAATTTCTGTGATTGAGGTAGTGCTGGAGGATAAAGGAGATGGAATGGAAGGGAAGATGGGAACAGCATATAGCTTAGACATGGAGTTGGGGATGGGGAAGAAAGAAGACACCCTACAAACAACAGAAGTGGTGATGGAACAAGAGAAAGAACCAGAGAGACAGGCTGGCAAAATTAAGAAAGCGCAGGGGCTGAAGACCAGGAAGAAGAAACCTGACAAATGAGTCAGAGGAAAAGCCAGAGAAAAGTTTCCTTCCACTAATACCTCTAGGCTCCGGCTCCGAGCAGAGACCAGAAGGCAGGAAGTAGTGGGGAGGTGGGAATAATACAAGCCTTCCTAAATCCAAAAATGATTGGGCAGCTTACATAGGCTACAGG
>NW_005843037.1:38029-40180 GCF_000455745.1 Alligator sinensis
AGAAGGGGAGGAGTCGACCACCCTGAGCAGTAGGGTGAACCTTAAAGGGACAGAAGAACTCATTTTAAAATGAGCATAAATGGCATTGACAATAGTTTTGCTTAACGTCAGGAGTATCTTAACAAAGAAACGAAGGGAAGAGATTGAACTAGTGATGAACCAAGTAAGGGCAAACAATCTCCTTATAAGAATGTGGTATACCAAGGGAGAGGGATTATAAATGCTTTGGGAAAAGGTAGAGATGGGGACCATCTTGGTGGTCAGGGACAAATAAGAACAAAGCAGCAGGGGTAGCAGTATTATTCAAGAACTCAAGAGCTAAAAGCCAAACAGGTAGAAGAAGTCATAACGGTAGATTGTAATGATGATACATCAGTCATGGAAATAGAATTAGAAATTTTCAACATATATGCATCACCTGAGAGGGTGGGAAGGAATGCACTACTTAGAAAGCTAGTGGTTTATGTGGTCAGAGAGAGACCATGCATTATAGCAAGAGATTTCAATTGTATAATCAAAGTGGGTGACAGAACAGGGGAAGGAAGAAAAAGAGCTTTAGCTAGCTCACCCAGACTGCTAGCAAATATAATAAAAGAAGAGTCCCTGAGAGATGTGTGGGCAGGGGAGAAAGTTCTCTCTAAAACAGACCTGAGTGGAAAGAAACAATCAAAAACTAATGTTGTGTTTGTATCAAAAGAAATAGGGATAAGGAAGAAAGGCGGAAATGAGTCTTGGTAAGAGCCCCATGAGAGGGAAGGGACAGTGGAAGTTAAATGTGTGGCTGTTACAAGATGAAGAGATATGTCAAGCATACCCAAGACAGTATGAGGAATGGCAAACACTTAAGAAATATTTGGGGAGTAGCAGAGAATGGTAGATGACTGTGTAGAAGAGGATGGAAGAATTCTTCAGGAAGGAAGGCTGAAGATGAGCAGGGAAAAGAATGAACGAGCTGAGAGAGAGCTGCAAAGAAAGATGCAGGAGCTGCTAAAGGAAAGCACAGAAGGAAGACAGATACAAGAAGAGCTAGAAGAAATAAGGCAAGAATTAGAAAGCTGGTTTAAAAGAAAGACAAGAGTGAAAAAGTTCTTAGCACAAGCATCCTGGGTAGGAGAAAATGAACAGTGGTCCCGATACTTTTTGGCCAGAATGAAGGCAGCAAAATAAGAGCTTAAAGCACTGCGAGAACAAGGGGGTGTCCAGATGGAAAAGCAGTTTTTGGTATTGCAGGCAACGAGGAGATTTTATGAAGAGCTATACCAAAAAAAGGAAACAGACAGAAAGAAGATGAAGGATTTCTTGGAAGAGACTGAAGAGAAAGCAAAGAAGCTGGAAGAAGAGATCACGTAATCACGATCCAGTCTGTCATGTGCTTTTTCTAAATCTAGGTTTGCTATAACCATGTTTGTTTTTTCTCTTGGATGTGGGACAGTGCACCTCTGATCATTCTGATTGCTTTGGAGATCTTTCTACCTGGTACTGCATATATTTAGCCTTCATGTAGTGTCTTCTGGAGGTTTTTCCTCATCCTCAAAGCCAGCATCCTGGCCATTAACTTATAGGCCATATTAAGGAGTGTAATCAGTCTCTAGTTTTTCAGGAGTTTCTTTTCCCTTTTCTTGACAACTAAGTTCACAATGCCTTTTGTAAAATCTTTTGCTGCCTTTCCTGTTTTTGCTATTTCCCAAACACTTCCATTATATCCCTCTCTACCCACAGCCAAAACTTCTTGTAAAATTCCATAGGCACTCCATTTGCTCCTGGTGATTTCCCTCTTTTAAAGGTTTTTAAACACTCCTCCAGTTAATTTTCCAGGGCAGGGCAGTGGGGAGCTGGGAGCAGGCAGCTTAATGTGCCCTGTCACATCGGGTTCCAACGCTGCTTTGCAGAAGTGGTGAGGACAGCACAGCAGGGAGCACTGCTGGTATGTGCTGCCTCCCTGGAGCCCAGGGCCAGGTCTGGGAGGCAGCTGGGGCTGGGGCGGAGAGACAGCAGATGTTTGCAGGTGGCCCAGGTTCTGGGTAGCTGCTGATAGCCACAGAGCCCAGGCTGCTTGCAGCAGGGCTTCCATGGAAGGTGCCTGGGCTCCATGGCTATCATCAGCTACCCAGAGCTGGGGACCGCTGCAGCTGGGAGGCTACAAACAGCTGC
>NW_005843037.1:40317-58545 GCF_000455745.1 Alligator sinensis
CGGCCGGCCCGGCTTTGGGGTAGCTGCTGATAGCCACAGAGCCCAGGTTACTCTCAGCAGGGCTTGCAGCGGCACAGCTTCCTGCTGGGAGCAGCCCAGGCTCCCAGCTGGCAGCAGCTACCCAGAGCTGGGGTTGGCTGCAGCCGGGAGGCTGCAAACACTTGCTGCCTCCCCGGCCCCAACATGTCCTGAGGAAAATGGCCTCGCATTCCATGCTCGGTATGCATGCCAGGGGTTGCCAACCCCTGCATCAGAGTATGGAGAAGTGACAGGGGCTAAACTAAATAGATTTAAAAGCATCATAATGGGAGTGGGGAACTGGAGGGACTTGGAGAAGTTGAGCCTTCAGATAAGAGAGAGAAAAATCAGAGTGCTAAGAATCCTGATGGATGCCAAAGGGAAAAGTAATACAGCATGGGAAAAGGTGACAGTAAGGCTATGGCAAATACTTTGGTTATGGTCTGGAAGAAAACTGGCAGCACTTACGGCTGTGCTACTGCTGATTATTCTATATACAGGAATTGTATTCTGTATACAGGACTTGTCCCACCGACATGGCGGCAGCAGCAGATAGCAAAAGTACAGAGGGAAATGTGTGCATTGTTCTGGAATGCCAATAGAGAAAGGTTGATTAGATCTGAATTTAGAAAGCAAGAGAGATGGAGGGATGGGGGCTGCCTAATTTGGGATTGTTAATCTATGAAATACGTAAGCACGATATGCAAGGTGGTAATGGAGGGAGAGGGGAAAGAAGTGTGTATCACACAATTTCACGCACTTGCAGTTTTAAGGAAATGGGGAGTATATCAGACCTCCATGAAGAGCCCATGGGCATGGCAACCACCAATTCATTACATCAGGATGAAAGAATTCATGCAGAGGTATCAAATAAGGAAGGTAGGACTAGAGGTCCTGAAGGATCATAAGAAATTGATGAAAGCAGTAAGGGATAGAATAGAATAAAGCAGATAGGATACAGCCAGTGGGAAATGTCACAGAAGGACAAGTGAATAAGATGTGGGGAGCAGTGGCAGGTAAACAACTAAAAGGAGAACATGCTGGCTTAGCAGGGATGGTTGTAAGAAATATCTTGCTGGTGAAAGAAGTGCAGCCAATATAAGGCTTGACAAGCTCATCAAGATGCCCAAGGGAGAGGTGCAGGGAAGAAGAAACCATAGAACATGTTTTGGGATGTGCAAATGCATCTGTTGCTGTCTGAGTGTCACCAACATGTTGTTAGCATGGGAGATGGTACTATATGAACTCATACCAAAGGGACCAGAGGAAATGTTATTAAGGACTTTCATTAGCATGTGTTAAAACTAATGTATGAAACTACTGGGTGTTTAAGGGGTTGACTTTCACTGAAAGAGTGCCTGAAGCTAGGGCTCACTGAACTGAAATACTACATTGATTGGGAAAAGGAAGAGATCAGAGAGGAAGAGGCTGAGAAAAAGTGGAGGAAAAAGGACTAGATACACTTGTTTCACTAAACCAAATGGGAGGGGTGGAGAGTTTCAGGCCTGGTGCTCATTCTCTTCTGGGGTAACAACTGCCTGTTTTATTTTTAAGGGCCACAGACACACAAAAAAGGTTTCCATCAACATGTTTGTCCAATGTGGGTCATGTGTTTTATAGTCATGCTCAGGGTATTCTGCATTTAATCAACTTCACAGTTGGTTTCCGTTACTAAGCACATGCTGCTTTTGGCAGCAATTTAATGACAGCCAATGTATTTAGCGAGATTTCCTTGTATGCGATTATAAGATAAGAGGGTTTTTTCCCTATGCCAGTTGGGGGGTGGGACAGACCTTGTCTTGTATTTGAGTAAATATGGTAATTAATGTTACGTATAAAAGCTGATTTTAAATTCCAGTTGCAATAGGTTCTGTTTGTACTTCTGATATCTCTTAGTGATCAATATGAAGATTGTGAAGATAATGGAGTCTTGGCAATCTAAATTTTAAGAACACCAATAGCTGAGCTTTACTTTCTTGACCTAATTACATCTTTAAAATTAGGGGGAGGGGAAAAAAACCCAGCCGATAACTACAGTAGACTCTCTCTTGCAAAATCATTTATGGACGTTTCAGGGCATCCAAAAGTATCATAATCAAATATAAGCCAAAAGTCTCAAGAGTTGTGTAATGGAAGGAAAATGTTAGTAGGTCTCCAGAGAGTGTTAGAATTCAAGTTTGCAGATGTAGTGAAAAAATGTGAACAAAAGCTTTTTCTTTAACCTGATATCATGCGATAAGGCTGTTTTCCTTGCAATGTAACAAATAGTCACCTTACTTGGACCAACACATGAAGCAGTAAGAATTCTGTAATGTATCACTGGGGAACTACATTAGCTTGCTTTACAAACTGCAGAATTTTATAATAGTACACAATGACAGGCAAGATTCAACTTCCTGACTCATTTTCAAATAGGTTTTTTTTCCTGAACTAGTCATTTAATGCTGGATCGTAAGTATACCACCGTCACCATATTCTGGTATCTAAACATTAAAGTAGGAGGTAGCAAGGGCCTAATCTTGCAAGGGTCTGATCATCATTAAATTCAATACAGTTAGAGGGTGTTCAATCAGCACCTCATAAAAAGCTCTCATTCTACCAATAAAACTATCCCTCCTTCTAGAGTGGGCTATCTGACTTTCATTTGCACTGTAAAAAAAGAAAAAAAGAAATCACAGTATAAAATTCTCTCTCTTCAGTACAGATATAGTCAGAAATAAACAATCCTTTTTTTGTTAGGATGGTAAAAAGCTAGCCATGAGAATCTCTATTAAACCCTAAAAAAAGACAAGGAAGATTTTATTTAAAAATAAAAAAAAGAAGAACAAGAAAATGTAGGGAAGGAAGAGCAAATCTAGGCTTTGTTCCAATGATACAAAGTCTATTCTGCACGTGCATTCTCACAAAGAATACAAAATGAATTGCAACTGAGGGGCTTCCTGTACACACAGAAAGCAGCTAACACAGGGAACTGTATTATGCTGATCAATTGCTATAGAAGCCTTTACTATTGACACTAGGTTTATTTAAACATTACCTCATTCATCTCAAGAAATAAAAGGGGACTAGTTGGTTTGGAACATTTATTTTCTCTTATTAACAGACTGCTATCTACACAACTAGGATTCCTTCTACTTTTCCTTCTCCACATGAAGCCTTCACTTCTCAGTTTATTTTCCCAACTAAACAGGAAATCATGAAGTAGAAAAGAAGGCTTCCCTCCAACACAGGAAGGTTGGCCTGTAGCTAAAGCACTTGACTAGGATGCAGATCTTGGTTTAATTCCTGGCGCTGCCACAGACTTCCTGTGTGACCTTAAATCTCTTGATGCTTTAATTCTCTGTGAGAAAGGGAACAATACTTTCTTTGTCCTTTTGATCAACTGTGTTTTTTTCTATGGGAGAGTCTGTTATATACATACACAGCACTTAGCAAAATGAGGCCCCAGTCTAGCTATGGCCTTTAGGTGCTACTGAAATACACCTAACAAAAGATGCACATCAGCTGTGACAAAACATACAGCCCCTGAAAGACTGTAAGGAACATTTACGAGCCCAACCCCAAAAAGCTTTGGGTCTGCCCCTTTACCAATAAAAGCAAATGTAATGCTATTTTATTTGCTTGTCAAAAACTTCCCCTCTCAGAAAACAAAACCAAGCCAAGCCAAACCCAACTCACCCTGGATAAGTAGGAGAGAAGAAAATTATGCAAGACATTTGAAATACAACTCACTCTTCAGAGAGGAAGGTTCCACATCCTATTTCACCCTGTTAGGTGTCTAAGCAGTACTTGCCATACAAAAAACTAGAACTCTTGATTCCAAAATGATACCTTTTATTAGACCAACTGGAAAATGGCAAGAAAACTGTTGTTTTCTGCAAGCTTTCGGGAATCAAAGTCCCTTCGTCAGGTTCTGGGAAAAGTGTAGATGGTACAAGATGGTAAAACGTCCCCACAGCATCTACATGTGAGCTGATTACACTCTGCTTATGTCCTGATAAACCATTAGAGCAAAATATGTTTAGCTCTCTCTCTTTACTCCTTTTTGTGATAGTCTTAAGGGAAAGGGGAAGACAAGTCAAATAGAAGGTTCTTAGCGCTTACACCTGCGCCTCCAGAAATGTAATGCATCTCATCCAGTGGACTAAATGCCCCGATGGAAAATATGTAGGAGAAACCAAACAAAAACTGCATACCAGAATGAACGCATACCAAAAATCTATTGAAGACAAAAATACCCAATTATCTGCGGGTGACTACTTCTCACAAAAGAACCACTCTTCTCCAATCTCTCAGTTCTAATCCTCAAAGGGAATTTACAAAGTGCCTTTCGTAGACAAGCCTACAAACTTCACTTCATAAATTTACTGGATACAAAACATCTAAATATAGGTATGGATTTATGGCACATTATAACCTGCCTGACATCTGATAACCCTAGGTAACCTGTCTGCATTTTACCAGCTTCATTCTATCACCAGGTCAACATTCCCTAACCCCTCACTTCGAGAAGAATGCCAAATTACCACACAGAGGGATTATTGTTGTGGAGATTAAGTCATTGTGGGTTAAAAATTGGTTTCTCTTTGAGATCTTTGGATTTAGGATGCAATATGTTGTTAGACAAAGTTACACTTGCTGTTTCACTTTATAGTAATCCACTACTAAAAAGACTGCAAGTTTGAGCAGGCACTTCCAGAAAACAACAAATTCAGTGCTACAGCTTGCTTTTTTGAACAATGAAACCTCTTTTAAAGGTTCTCAGTCTAAAATGACACTTCAGCAAGTGTTCCATTTTCAGAAAAACAAACAACAACAAAAAATGTTCTGGCTGTAATGCTATGTTCTGGTATTAGCAAAAGTCCCACGCCCAATATGCAATATGGTGAACATGTATTATCAACAACAGGTATTTTTATGCAACTCTCTTTGTAGAATAATGATGAGATTCTTATTGTGTTACTGCTGGATTATGAAATAAGTGTAGAAACTGAATATTACACGGACTGAATTCAGGCATTACTGGGAGAATCACCACTCTCCTGGTAGAAACTAGGTGTATATAAACCTTTATGCAGTTTCTCCTGGAGGAAGTATGCCCCCTCAGGTAGAAAGATCTTCTGGATTAACACCTGGAAGATGTCCCCTGAGAGAGTTTCTTTCACAAGAATGAATGCTCATATGCTTCCAATTTGGTCCAGGAAGGGAGTGGAGCAGCTGCCTGCTGCTCCCTGCCTGTTCCCCAGACTGTGGACTGTCTGGTCTCAGGAATGGGAGGGGGTCATGATCTTGCTGCTTCTCTGTATGCAGCCACCTAGCATGATTTAAGAAGGAAGACTAAAGAATAGCTGCAGAATCTTGTAAAGTTTTTCTTAGTAACAGCTTCCAGTTTAATATGGTGTATGTTCCTTCTCGTTTGAGCTTCTGTAACAGGTGCCCACTCTGGGCCGACCTTAATGTGGCCTGCACACCTGTTCCCGGGGCAACCGCCCACCTACTCTCCTGCCATGCCTTATTCTTGATTGATTAATCAGTGTTGATTAGTGGGAGGCTGCCTTTGTACTACCCCGCTGCAAGGGGGCGCTATCTGCGGCGCCGTTTCCTCCCCTACACCGCAGTCCACACCTCGCCAATGTTGACTCAGGTCTATCCCTATTTTGGCCCTTCCTGTTCTCTCCGGGCCCTCTCTGTGATGCTAAGCCTTCTCCCGGGCTTACCAAGCCCACACTGGGGCTTCCCAATAATGCTGCCTTCTCCTGGGCTCTCCTGGCCCACACTGGGGCTTCTCAATAATAAATACTGCCCTGTCCTGGGGCTCTCCGTGCCCACACTTGGGCTTCCCAATGATGCTGCCCCCTTTCTGGGGCTCGCCGTGCCCACACTTGGGCTTCCTAATAATGCTGCCCCCTTTCTGGGGCTGGCCATGCCCAACTTGGGCTTCCCAATAATGCTGCCCCCTTTCTGGGGCTCACTGTGCCCAACTTGGGCTTCCCAATAATGCTGCCCCCTTTCTGGGGCTTGCAACAGTGCCCCGACTCTGGGGCTGGGGTCTCTGTATCCCTCACGCTGCACCCTTACTGGCGCTGGGGCCCCCACGCTACTGTGGATCCGCTATGAGGCCTCCTCCAACCCCTAATAGCCTCACCCAAACCACTGGTTTTGTAACAACAACAAAACACAAGGCCCTGGGCTGTAACATAAACATAAGCCGCCTGGCTATAACAACATTGCTCAAGCCTCAAGAGCTGCCATGAGCTGTACCTGCAGTCAAGCTTCTTCCCATATCCTAGCTTAGGGAACTACTGCCTCTGGCCTCCTGTCTGTGCTTTATATAGGAGCCAGACCCTGCCCCTTTCAGTCAGCTGACCTCCCCTGGTTGCCCCGGCAACCCACAGCTGGGCTCCTTAGTCACTGCTAGGGCTCCCTCCCTAGCAGTTTCCCCTCTTCAGGAGCAGGGCACCTCAGTGCTCTGTGACAGCTTCCTATTGAATTTATCATTTAGACTGCAACCAGCATTCCCTCTAAGCTGCATAGTGTGCACAGCCGCGCCTGGCAGCGCAGCATGAGCATGCCTGCGCAGCTGCGCACACCACACAGCTTAGAGGGAATGTTGACTGAAACCTAATTCAGAACTGAGTGAAAATCATTTGATTCACATTAGTGAAACATAAAGCATAAAATACATTTGGTATTATGCCTATTAAAAGAGCAAAATAAAATTGCAGTTGGGAAATAATTAAAAATATTCTCCATTTTCCTCTTGGAGGTTAATTTCTGCTAGGAAGTTCAAGATAAGAGATTTGCGTGGGCAGATCTAGAATTTTGATCCATTATTTAAATGGCCGGTCAGCCATTCTGTGGCTATTCTTTTCCTACATCAGATGCTACAGGTTGGCACACAGCCTCCCATGTCATCTGATCTTAAAAACATTGCACTGGAAACTATCCCTGAAGCCTATAAGCTATACTTCAATAGTGACATACTTTCTTTTCCCCTTTCAAATGAGACCAGCTGGTATTGCTATAAAAAAAACAAAGATATTTAAGATGTAGGCAAAGGAGAGTAGAAACAGGGGTTTACATAATGGCAGGCATGTAAACAAGAATTTAAAAAACAGTATCAACGGAAGTCCTCTAGTCTTTAAAAAACAGTATCAACGGAAGTCCTCTAAGATGGAGTTTCTATTTTTCAATTTCATTGTTGAAGCATAGTTTTCATCTATCTGAAGTAGAAGCAAATTTGTTTCAGTACAGGCTGCTGGAAGTGAATTCCCTTCACATGGCACTGTTTAGTCTGAATGGACTTCTTGAAGGGACTGCCTAGACATCACTAGGACTAGAACTCAACACACTTCGAATTCTAATCTTTGGCTTGCTGCAGCTGTGCCAAGTAGTGGTGGAAAGAACAATAATCTAATTATTTCCTGAATTTCATTTAAATTAATGTTCTTATCAGATTCCTGTTTCCAATATATCATATTTTCTTAAATAAAGACAGCCCTGAACGTAAGATGACCTTGTAACAATTATTTTCTATATATGGAAACTTTATTAATTTGTTATAATTTTCCCAGGATAGTATCTAATTATTGGAGGTTTTCCTTGAGTTTATTTCCCTCCCATTGCCACAGCAGGGAAAACAAATCTGGGAGTCGGGTAACGTCTGCCCCTCCTCAACTTCTTCCCCCTGCAGCCCCTTCCCCCTCACTCCCCCACCCTCACTTTCCTTACAGACCCTGCTTTCTCTGAGCACATGGTACTGAGGGGTAAATATGAAAAACACTAACCTACCCTTATGGTATCGCTTCTTGGCCTCTTGCGGGCTAAGGTCAAGTGTAGTTTTGTTGCTGCACTGGTCTGTTGCCCCAGATGAGATCACTTTAGAATGGCATTGTGTAGTAGTGGGTGCAGACGTGTCCAATGCACTGAACACACAACACCTTCCAAGAGTCTACTATAGCTTCCAAGTGGGAGGATCTTGGCTACATGCCTACTTTATGGAAAGGGGGACCCCTCCCTAGTTTGCGTCTATGGCTGGTTGGCTAAAGGCAAGTGAGGCTGAACCCCAAGACCTCTTGGCTTGGGCCTGCATATAGGATGCCTGCCAAATGGATTTGGGAGTATCTGTAGCTTCAGGCTGAAAAGTCTAGGATGGAGGATACTTGCTGGCAGTAGTACCACATGGTTTTTGAATGAATGAGTTCTGCTCAGATCAATAGGACTTGGAACCGATTTGGCTAATTTGACCTGGAACACAAATAATATTAAAAAAAAAAAAAAAAGCCTTGTAGTAGGTCCCCATCAGCATATTTGTCCAGTATGGGCCATGCGTTATGCTCAATGGCTGTTTACAGACATGGGGGGAAAAAAAGCAAAACAGCACTTTAAGCTCTGCATGTCCCTGCACTGAGTGTAGTACATGTCCAAAAGAGGCATCGTGTTACTTGGATCCAGCTCACTCAACTTCTTTGTAGATCGGGCACTTCAGCGGGGCTTTTTGGCACCTTTATCAAATAGCTGATTGAATCAGCTGTTAGATAAAAGCTCCAAAAAACTTCACTGAAGTGCTCAGTCTGTACACATGCTGTGGAGCTGGGCGGGTCCAACTAATGCAATGCCTCTTCCGGTAATGCACTCCTCCCCCATAATCTGTCACTACCCAGTGTTGGTTGCATTTAATCAACTTCATAAGTTGGTTTCCATTACTGAGCACATGCTGCTTTCAGCAGCAGTTTAATGGTAACAATGTATTTAATGAGGCTTCCTTGTATGAGAAAGTAAGAGGAGGGGCTTTTTTCCCCATGCTGATTGGGGGAAGTGGGGCAGGAAACATCTTGTATTTGAGTAAATTTAATGAAAAACACGGGGGAAGCTGGTACCTAGGTAGTGCACAACAGTGATCAAAATTAACTACTGTACTGAAATCTAAATGGACTGATATAGGGGAAATTCTTCAACAAGCAGAGCCAGCAGTTTAAGTACAAACTTGGTAATCTATAGAGCAAACCTATAGATTTGGCTTGCCCTTACCCTCTGTGCTTTGTTTCCTGCCTATGCTCCAGGTGTGGCTAACTATTACAAGGAAAATTAAATTACATCCTGCTTTTAGACACAACAACTGGAAATCTAGAATCTTGATTTCTTTTGGCCAGACATCTGGAATATTCACTTCCTTCAAAAAAATTAGAAAGAAGAGAACGGATGGGAGACATCATCTATTTTCCTCTCCTATTTCATAAAAGCTAATAATGGATTGAAAAGCTTTTAAAAAATTAACAACTGCCTAAATTAATTTTCAGATTGTTAAACAGACTGTGTGTCAGGACAATATGAACTTCACTTGAATTTATTGAAAAATATTAAGTTAGTAAGAAAGCAAGCTAGTCTAAAAACCAAAAAAAGTTCAATTATTTTTTTAATCCGTAAGAAATTATTAAAGGAAAAGTATTTCTCTGCAGGGTAAAAACCCAAAATATGTACAAATGAAAAACTAAAATTGAAACTGCTTCTTGATCAAAATGAAACTGAATGTCACCGTCCAAGCAAAATAAATTAAAAAATAATCATTTAAGAAACAGTTTTTATTTAGTACTATACGGGGTTATTAGTGGCATGGGTAAAAATGTTTCACAACAGAAGTTGATGTACCTTTTTTAACTAGCTAATAAACAAGCTGTCATGGTGAAATGAATATCTTTTTTACCTGTCAAGTTTACGGTTCAAGGTTCCATGCTTTTTCATGGAACTTGCTGAAGAAGACGACAGCAGCTGAACAGGCAAGGAATTGCTTTCCATGTATTTGCTTAGTCATCCCAGCAATTTTTACAACTAAAACTGTATCCCTCGGTACAGATTTTGTTTTGCAATATGCTTTACTGTAATTTAAATCTAGACACATATTCTGTTTATAACTTGGAATGTTAAAGTTTGGTGTTATTTAGGGTTAACAAAGCATTGTAAGTGACATGTAAACAATTCCTTTTATTAAACTAACATTTAGAGGAACTGCTGCCAGTTTAGGATTATGGGTCTTTATGTAAAAATTATTGGATAAATAATAAATTGGGTGTGTGGGTGGGGGAAATGTGAAAAGGACATTAATAATTCACAATAGTCAGTTCTAATTTTATATCCAACATGGCAAGTAAGGGAAGAAGAAGCTGAAAACTAATTTATCTCCTTAGGTTTTTTTAAAAAACCTTGAGGTCTCAATCTATTTCTATCTTTAGCAAATTTTGCTGTTTCTTGCCTTAAATGTTTCCAAATATACATGTTAAACATAAATGTACATATTTCTTGGTAGGAAAGCTTAGCTAATTTTTAGAGCATGCACACTTGTAGCAAACAGTATGATGCCAGAAGAATACATTGAAGAAGAACTGATAACCCCATTATATTGTATCCAGGCAAATTTTAGTCCCACTCTCCCCAGCTTCAAGAAAAGCCTGCTATGTTGTGCATTGAGGTGCAGAAGTATTTCCAAAGTCATATGCTTTATTAACAGCAAATCAGAATGGACAGAATCAATTAGCACTATCTTCAGTTATAACAGGTGCATCTATATATGCACTTTACTGCAGAGTTGACTAACTAGCTCTGCAGTAAAGCATCACAGTCTACATGTCAGCCAGTATTAGGACACAGTGAACTACTTAACTCTGCTGCAAGACAGTACTGTCAGGTACAGTAGTATCTTACAACGAAGTCATTTACTGTGCTGAAATGTGCAAACGCTGACTGGGCAGGGGCCAGATTCCTGCCTGCCACCTAGCCTCACAGCTCCGCAAGATCAGCACCCTTGTGCCCCAGCAGCCCCTCCAATGCTCAACGCTGCCACCCAGGGTCTGGGGCTGACCCCCAGTGTCCCCTGCCAGCCTGGGCCTGCTCCGCCCCGGTTCAAACTGCTGCTGTCCCGGGCACGTGTGTAGATGCTGTGCCCAGGAGCAGTCTACTCCAGCATGAACTGCTCCTGCGTTTATTGCATTGTGTTAATTTCACATGCAGATGCATCTGGTGAGGCATAAAATACTAAGGTCATGATTGAGCAAAACTGGCAGAACTGGCCAAACTGTAGCCCACGAGCTGCATTCAGTTTAAATGAGACTTTTGAAGAAAGAGAAGCAGTTAAATAAAAACATTCTTTTCCCTCTATCTAGTTTTCTATTATTTTCCTTTTTTTTTCTTCAGGTTTTTCCTTATTACTTATTCTAGGAGTTCATGTAATGGCAAATTATTATTTGAGCTAGGGAACTGTGCTTAGATTGCCCACTGTGGGGCACATGCATACTAAAAGTTGTGTCCTGTGGTTCCAGGCCATGTCAAGATTTGTTGTTTGTGACTAGAAGGATTAGGAAGTTTGGCCACACTTGCACAACATTCAGTGGGCCAGTCACAGGCTTAAAGTTAGGCAGATGATAACTCCAATAAATGCAGTGGGGTCTAACTCTAGAATTAGCTCCCAGCAAAAGTTTTATGAGGGAAAATCCATACACTTTTATAAGTATTTATAGAGACCTCCAATGTCTATCCAATGGTCAGAATGAAGAGCCAAGTCACTTAAACTTTCTACATGATAAGCATACCATGCTCCAAAGTATTGTCCTCAAACATGCAGTGCTGCTCTGAGTGAGATGCCTCCTAAACTGGAAGAAGTGTAGCCATATCCCTAGAGCCCTAAAGGAGGCTAACCAGTGCTGTCGACAGTAGGGCTAATTAGCTCACCTTAAGTGACAGGCAAACATGACTACACAGCTCCTTATTTAACAGGCAGCTACTTGGGACAACACAACGTGCTTTAGAAGACTTACCTTGAGCATGTAAATTTTACCATGTAGGCATGGCCGGAGCAGGTTTTCCACTCTCCTTTAATACTTAAGGACTCACCATACTGTAATTTTGCAGATGTCCACACTAATGTACATGAACAATATTGTTCCATTATATTCTCCACAATTGATGAAAAACTATTTTGAAGCCATGTAAATTCCTTGAGAATAAAGACCTTTCTAATGATAACATGGTTCCAGCAGTTTCCTGTAGAATCTGAATCATGCTGACGAGGATTTTGAGGTCACTTCTGAGTTCACAGACAGAACTCTTGTCTCTACTCTCAGTACTGTATTTTATCCTACAACAAAGTTGGCCGGGACCAATGTCTCAATAAACTGTTAATCCACCTCCTGTGCCAGGTCAGCTGCTTTCATATATTCCCTGTGTAAAAGCACTGGGAAAGCAGCATATTAACAGACTGGTCTCAAAGGCTGCAGTTCTTAGTCACACCAGGTCTAGGCAGGGACCCTAGAAAACAAAAGCAAATATTCCAGGTATTGCTACATTTCTCCAGTTTCTGTCCAGTCACAAAGACACAGAAGCTGGACACTCCTCTTCCTCACTTACTTCATACAATGACAACTTGAAAATTTGGCACTGTGCAAATAACCACATGTCTTAGACCAGAAATCAAGCTACACTTTAGTAAAGTGAATGGAAAGCAAGACAAACTGATTCTGGTTTGCAGTAAGTGAAAAATATCTTTAAAATATTAACCAATCCTTCCAATACCCTTGTAAGGTAAAATTTGATACTGTAATTTTTCAAATGGGAGAAAAACATAAATGTTAAGTGACTTACTTAAGAACACAGAAAATATCAGTATGGGAACTTGGAAAATCCTAGCCTAAATTAAGGTCACCCTTTGTCATCTTCAGGCTAATGGGAGGCAGGATTCCATAACTAGGAAAAATAAAGAGTCTTTGCCAACTGGAAGAAAATTTTTATAATATTATGACTAGTCATTTCCTGTGAAGATATCTGGGAAGCAGCTCTATTTAAATATGACACTTTGTGGGAGAAAGAACCAACTATTCAAAGTACCCCTCTTCAGTGTATGGGCAAAAAGAGGCTTTTTTTTTAAATGCCTACACCAAAAATAGAATGCATAAACCAAATACTAAAAAAAGATGATGATGAGTAGGGGAGAGGACTAGAATTTTGCATTGCTGAAAACTTCTCAAAGCTGATGATCAAGGCTTAACAAATTTAAATCCTTACAGTGTATTGAAATGACAGCACAAGAAATGAGCAGCTAAGAGGTCTGGAGTCTTAAAGTGATACATAAAAAAACCTGAGGCAATACACTTTATTATAAATAGAGTAAGAAGGCCAGAGGTATGTTATTCATCACCATTCTGTCCACATTTTTCTGAAGGTCTGAGACAAAGCACAGAATGCAGGCAGACAGAACAGACTTTTCTTTGATACAATGCTATTGAAAATTTGATCACTTCACTTATTAAATCAAAGTACTTTAAATACAAGTCCAATAATCTCCCAATATTGTATTTGGTTTACTCCAGCAGGCAGCCGAGATAAAAAAGCATATAACCTAAAGACATGCTAGAGTAGCAGTACACTACTTTTTCATGTTGCTATACATTTAATTTGAATTAACTTGATTTAAGTAATTTCTCTGCAGGGTAAAAAAAAAAACAGTTATATTACTGGCTTTCTAACTAGAAAATCAGATATTAGAAAATATTTGTGCTCCTAATAACAGGTCATTATTGCTTCTGGCCCTAATGACAGGGCATGTGGTATATGTATATTTCAATTTTCAGACATCAGTGTCATTTAAGTTGATCTTATGGTCTTAAGTTAACAAATACAGCCTTTCTTTTCAGCGTACTGACATAACAAACATGTAAACTTGAATGGTTAACTGCAGCATTATTTTTTACTCTATAACCGATTTGTTACCTCACACCCTCAACAAGGCAAAATAAAAAGCTCCCATACATCTGGTATTCAGACAACTGTTTTAATGTGGTAGGGCTTGGTTTCAGGATAAAAGTAATACTTTATGCCATGGGAGACGTTTTACTTGGAAGATTTCACCTTTTATTAGTCTCTGAGCAATCTTAGGAATTTCTAAACATGCATGTTTTAAACATTATTCTGTGCATTTACTGTATTTTAAATGTAGATATACAAAACTCATGTTCTTCAGTCAGATGTGTAAATTGAAACTTTTTCTCCAGATATTACTGACCAAGTAAGTTCTCTCAACCTTTCTTCCCCCACCAAATATATCATTTCTGTTTTAAAAGCAGAGTTACTGGAAGGTATCCATGCTGAATAAGCATTCAAATGCACATGAATATTGAAAAGTGCACAGGTATAAATTATACTTTCATTATTTTAAGTTTTTTCTTTGCTTACAAGTTGCTACTTCCTTTTCAAGCATTTCCTCTAGATTGAGAATTGGCAATCTATAGCCCATGGAGCCTTTGGATCCAGCCCACAGAGCCAAGTTTTGGTGGCATTCAGCGGTGGGGGGCTCTCCCTGCATGGCACTCAGGAGCCTGAGACTGCAGGCTGGAACAGTCTCCCTTTGCTGCTCTGCAGTCAGCCATGCAGTCAAGTGGCATGGGCTCCAATGGAGAGAGGCTTTTGCCACACAGCACAGGGAGAAAGTGGTAGTAGCAGCCAGGTCCTACTGCAACCCAATTTGGGTCATTCCAGTCTCACCCTTCAGTAGAGGTGCACCAATACATCGGTTCCATATCGGATCGGCACCGATATAAGGAAAATTGACTGAATTAGCAATTGGCTTTTTTGGGCTGATGTGGCCAATAATGCCACCAACGAATGCCTTCAGGCAGCCAGGAGCACAGCCCAGCAGTGTGGAGAGCAGCTGGGTCTGGCTGGTAAGTTTGCTGTGAGGGAAGGGGCATGACGGGGGCAGATCGAGGCCCCAGTGGTGAGGGAGGGAGTGAGACTGGAGCAGAGTGGAGGATGGAGCTGCGAGGGGCTCGTCTGGAGGGCGTGGGGGAAGGGGGGGTGTTCCTGCTGCATGCACCCAGGAGGGCATAGGGGGCCTGTGTGTGGGGCAAGGGCAAGCTGCTGCTGTGGGCTGGGGCGGCAGCGCTGGGAGGGGGCTACAGCAAATTTTGGGGTGGCTGCAGACTCCCATAGATCCCTCCCAGTGCCACCAGCACCCACCCCAAGTGCACCCCAGCCCAGCCCCTCCCACCGGGAAGAGCCCAGTGCTGCCCCCACCCCAGCCCATAGTGGCATCCTGCCCTCGCCCCACATGCAGATCTGGGTGCACACGCCCCCCATACCCTCCTGGGGTGCATGCAGCTGCAGGAGCCACCCCCACCCATGCCCCCCAGGCATGCTGTTCCCCACTCCGCCCTGGCTGTGTGGCACCTGCCCCTAACCCAGCCCCACTCCCTCCCTCACCACAGGGGTCTTGATCTGCCCCCCCCACGCCCCTTCCCTCCCCCCTCACCCCACAACATACTTACCAGCTGGACGCCACTCTCCATGCTGCCCGGCTGCATGTCGGAATCGGACTGGTATTGGCCAATATGGCTCATTAAAAACTGCCATCAGTATTGGCCCAAAAATTCTCTATTGGTGCACCCCTGCCCACCAGAAATAGTTGCCGATCCTAGCTCTAGAGCGCAAAACTCCTCTATATAGTCAGCACGATATGTCTGGTAGTTCTCTGAAGTAAACCATGTTAGTTTTATTGGACAAAAACAATGCAAAATAAACCAACAACCCACAAGCCACACAGTTCAACAAGTACAATGGAAGTACATTTTTGCATTCAAGAAAAGAACACTATTTTTAAAGCCTCACACTCAGTGAGGTTTTCCAAACCTCTGTAGAATATTCCACAAATTAAGGGCCATGTCCCACACACACTGGTATATGAACATATAATTAGCTCTGCTGAAGTCAATGTAGTAAGCGCTATAGCAGTAGTAGGTGGTTACTAGATCAGTTCCCTAAATTAAAAACAAGTTTAAATGACCTCCATGAACTATAGTAATAACTGCTTCATTTGCAAAGTGAACTAAAATCAATAATGAACTAAATTCAAGTGGCCCCATCACCATTTTTAAGCATGGGGACACTGATACACGAGATGCTGCAGCACTTTAATTAGTGGCTCTCGGAGCTGCTCTAATTAAAGCACCACCCCCTACCCCTGAGCACGTGTAAAACTTTGCTCTGAGAGCCGCTAATTAAAGCGCTGCAGCGCTTCATGTATCAGTGTTCCTGCACTCAAAAATGGCAGTGGGGCCACTTGAATTTAAGCTTATCAAATGACCTTTGACACAAGAGGCTGCTAGAGCACAGTAATTACCATGTTCCAGCTGACTTAAGTGAGTCTGCTCTGATGCACTGTAATTACAGCACATCAGAGCAGCTTCTGCACTTGTATACAGACACCGAATGTGATGTGTTAATATGTAGCACTTTCAGGTGTTTATTATTTCTTTTAAGATGTGCAAACACTTGCTGCACTTAAATAATTTAGGATTTATTAACCACTGATGTTTCCAATACAAGGGTGTAACCCTGCAACCATGCTGAGAAACTTCAGTCTTCGGTATTTTCAACCTGGAGTATATTGATTCTTTACAAGCCGCAACTGTGATGGAGACATTTGCAAGGCTATTATTCATAGACTAATTTTGTTTACTATTTTCTTGTAGCACAAGATTTGTAGATCTAGGGAAGCATCTAAGGAATAGTCCCTATGTATTTGTTTGCCATTTTGTTTAAGAACTTTTGCCAAATAACAGCACACAGTGGGTGCATCTACATGTGCACTTTACTGCAGTTGACTAATTAGCTCCACAGTAAAGCATTACTACCTACACGTGAGCTGGTAGTAGGGTACAATAAATTAATTCTGCTATAAGACAGTACTGTCAAGGAGCCATTTACTGCACAGAAACACACGTGTGGATGGTGACTAGAACCGTAGCAGTTTGAGCCGGGGTAGGACAGACCGAGGTTGGCAGCAGGCTTGGGGGGGGGGGGGGGTTTGGGGGGGGGAGAGGCAGCCACACGGTTCCACAGTATCGGCACTCTTGTGCCCCAGCCAGTCCCATCTGACGCCACTACCTGCAGACCAAGACTAATCCTCCCCTCTCCTCCTGAGCCTGCTGCGAAACAAGTTGCTCCACCCCAGCTCAAACTGCTGTGGTCCCAGGCGCACATGAAGGTGCTGTGCCCGAGAGCAGCTGACTCTAGTGCGTACTGTGCCAGAGGTTATAGAGCCTCGTTAATAGCTCATGTAGATGCACCCAGTAGCACCATTCTCCATCAGAGAGTACTTTTTCCAGCTGTTTCCCACTGATGGAGATGTGGCGAAAGGTGTATGGAGTCTGTTCGGTATCATAGAAGAGATCTGTTTATACCACTGACTGAAGGAAAAACATCTTCAGCAAGTCAAAGCAGTCCAGGAGGAATCATAACAAATTGGGTGCTTATGGCTTGAGCACCCCAGGCTCGAAACTAGGGGACAAAGTGGAGACCATGACATTCCGTAGGTTGTAACTGAAGAATATAGTTAAACAAACTAGAAAAAATAGGATATAAAACAAAAAGTTGCCACATTGTTATATAGTCCCAGTTTTTACTGTAGGACTACCATATGTAACCCGGGCGATACTCCAAGAGGTACCCCCTTTCCAATTGAAGGGATCAAAGCAGGTGCACAAGCGCTGTGGGAGGTGAAGGGACTCTCCTCCCCCTATAAGTAAGACTCCTCCCACAGGTAAGAAACGAGAAGGTAAGAAACAAAGGGCCCCCTGGGACTCGGAGTGGGGGGGCAGCAAAGGCACCAGTCGCAGGGCTCAAGTGCCTATATACTAATGCTAGGAGCATGGGGAACAAGCAGGATGAACTAGCGCTCCTGCTTGCACAAAACACCTATGACTTAGTGGGGCTAACGGAAACCTGGTGGGATTCATCCCACGACTGGGCAGTACATACTGAGGGCTATAGATTGTACAGAAAGGACAGGGTGGGGAAGAAAGGGGGAGGGGTTGCGCTCTATGTCAGTGAGCAATATACGTCAACCCTCATCAAGACGGAATCCGAGGATGAGGAGGTAGAAGGATTGTGGGTTAGGCTACATGGGGAGCAAGGAGAAAGGGATTTGGTGGTAGGGGTCTGCTACAGACCCCCACATCAAGGGGAAGAAAGAGATTCGGGGCTCCTGAGGCAACTCTCAGAGACCATAAAAGCTAAAGAGGCGGTAGTCATGGGGGACCTAAACTACCTGGACATCTGCTGGGAGTCACAGACAGCAAAGTCCCACCGCTCACACAGGTTTCTAACCTGTGTACAGGACCTCCACCTGACACAGGAGGTACACAGTCCCACTAGGGGGAATGCCATACT
>NW_005843037.1:58556-64950 GCF_000455745.1 Alligator sinensis
GGGAAAGAAGTTGTGTATCAGGAGAAAGGTAGCAGAGAAAAGTTAGGGGAATGTTATGTAGGGGTGCCAGTTAAAACTCCCTCCACCAACCCCCAGTACTTTAAGTTATATCATAGTGGAACAGCTCTGACACCTCCTTAACATGCCTTGTCTTTCCACTGTACCTGAGAGGATGAAGTACACAGTACATGTACATCATGCTGCCAAAACATTTAATAGGAAATAAGTCAAGATAGCCTTGCTTCCTTAGCACTGGGCATTGAACATTATACAGCAAATAATTTAAATCTCTCTCTCTCTCTCTCTGTCCAAAGCAATAACATTGCATTGCGACAGAACCAAAGGAAACAACAATTCCCGTGAATCAAAGAAATGCTAAAAGTTGTCCACACAGATCAGTTGTTATACCCAAGAGAGCATTTTGGTAAAATATCTGCAATAGTTGTTAATGAGAAAACAGCCCCCCACTACTAGTAAAAGTTGAAGGCACTGTGGGAGAGGTATCTGTCTGCATTCAGAAGCTCAGCCATGTCACTATTTGCAAGAAGAAACATCTTTACACTTCCACAGATGAAACAGTACTATTTTACACAGATCTAAGAATCTAAAATTGAGCAATAACCCCCCTTGTAAGAGGCTGCGATCTATTCTAAATGGAATAACCTGTCTGAGTGAAGAATGAATTACAGTGACTATTGAGTGTATAGCTAACCATAGCAACAAGCTTATCTCAGCATGGACTCTCCCAGGCTGTCCACCCCTAATTACATGTTCCAGACTGCTCTGAAACACATTGAAGACTGGTGTTTTACATATGACAGCAGCTGAATGCCCAGAAGTGTCCTCTCCAGTGCATTTCCAGATGTGGAGCACACAAATAGGAGCATGCTTTGGGGTCTCCAGGATAGGATATACTACCACTGCAGTGGATACATATTCTAAGGGCATGCCATGTAACCATACCCATACAATACCACATACTCTTACATGAATGATTTTCAGGGTTTGTGTTCATAATGGGAGAATTCCAGTCCCTTGATCTCAAATCATTTCTAAAACAAAATTAATGATAAAATATTTAGAAGAGCCCTACTTCCTACCTACAAGGAGGAATGTAGAGAAAGATTAATGTTCCTTTCTAGGATTTTCTATTCTGATCACCTGCCAAAGAATCTCATACAATAATTTCTATATCAAGGATGTGTGAGTGACACCCAGAGAGCCGTGGTGGATGGGTCGGTTTCGACCTGGAAGGGTGTGGGAAGTGGGGTCCCACAGGGTTCGGTCCTTGGACCGATACTCTTTAATGTCTTCATCAGTGACTTGGACGAGGGAGTGAAATGTACTCTGTCCAAGTTTGCAGATGACACAAAGCTATGGGGAGATGTGGACACGCCGGAGGGCAGGGAACAGCTGCAAGCAGATCTGGACAGGTTGGACAAGTGGGCAGAAAACAACAGAATGCAGTTCAACAAGGAGAAATGCAAAGTGCTGCACCTAGGGAGGAAAAATGTCCAGCACACCTACAGCCTAGGGAATGACCTGCTGGGTGGCACGGAAGTGGAAAGGGATCTTGGAGTCCTAGTGGACTCCAAGATGAACATGAGTCGGCAGTGTGACGAAGCCATCAGAAAAGCCAATGGCACTTTATCGTGCATCAGCAGATGCATGACGAATAGGTCCAAGGAGGTGATACTTCCCCTCTATCGGGCGCTGGTCAGACCGCAGTTGGAGTACTGCGTGCAATTCTGGGCGCCGCACTTCAAGAGGGATGCGGATAGCCTGGAGAGGGTCCAGAGAAGGGCCACTCGTATGGTTGAGGGCCTACAGACCAAGCCTTACGAGGAGAGACTAGAGAAACTGGATCTATTCAGCCTCCGCAAGAGAAGGTTGAGAGGCGACCTTGTGGCTGCCTATAAGTTCATCACGGGGGCACAGAAGGGAATTGGTGAGTATTTATTCACCAAGGCGCCCCCGGGGGTTACAAGAAATAATGGCCACAAGCTAGCAGAGAGCAGATTTAGATTGGACATTAGGAAGAACTTCTTCACAGTTAGAGTGGCCAGGGTCTGGAACGGGCTCCCAAGGGAGGTGGTGCTCTCCCCTACCCTGGGGGTCTTCAAGAGGAGGTTAGATGAGTATCTAGCTGGGGTCATCTAGACCCAGCACTCTTTTCTGCTTATGCAGGGGGTCGGACTCGATGACCTATTGAGGTCCCTTCCGACCCTAACATCTATGAATCTATAAAGCAGAGCCAGACCACCAATGGGGACTTAGCCACATACCTTTTAATGAGAGAACAGTACTGGGAACATAACAGACATAAACCAGGGGGTATAGGGGACACTACAATGCCCCGAGGGGGCAGGATTCAACAAAGGTTAGACACTTACAATCATTGACAAAAGATTTTTTTTTATAATCTTTGTAAATTACTATCAGATTGATAAAACCAAATTATCTAATTAAAAAAAGCAAAAACACACTTAAGCACAAGCTTTAAATCACTCCATTTTCAGCTCTATCTTCCAGAGGTTTTGAAAGAAATTTAGGAGGTTTATATAATTTTTCTGCTTTATAATATTTTATATAAAAACAGTGATTAAGCATGTAGTGTTTCTAGTATTCATGCTCCAAAAAATTTTAAGAAGTAGTTGCTTCCAGTTTATGGACTAACTGGAAGTTTTTTTTGGCTTTAAAATGCTAGATAACTTCCAGTGATCATTTTGATTTGACTTGATTTGAATTAAGAAAAAAGAAGAAAGTTCTCCACATCAAGACAGAAATTTACTGCTGTTTCTAATATATTTATATGTGTGGAATCAGAAAAAATATATGCCTTAAACTTTGACTATTTTAGTTATAAGATGACATAACCGCTTTGTGGAGAATTGCTGGCTCTGTATAGTAGAACAGATAAGAGAAAGTGTTTGTTCTTTGTAACTCCTCTGCAACTGCTTCGCTCACCGCGGCCTTGAAGATAGCAAAAAGTATGTACAACTCTGATTTGCAGGTGCAAGAAGGAGGTTTGTGAACTAACCTCGCCTCCCCCATTAGTTCCCATCCTGATTACAGCAAAGAAATAATGAAGTAATATTATAGCCGCTTTTCATGCTAATTTCACTATATGATCACGTGAGTTGTAAGCAACTGTTAAAAAGTATATAAGCCTCCTGATTTTGCTCTTGGGGGGGGACCCCTTCCAAGTGCTTGGGAGATCCATGTCACTTTGGAGTCCCCCCTACAGCTGTAGTTTCTTTTGAATAAAAGCTTCTGCTGACCTGACCCAAAAGTATGCTGCGTGTGTTTCCACGACAATTCCTGGTGCCGTGACTCGGATCCAGAACACAGGCTGAGAAAGGAGGACCGCAGACTGCCCCCCCCCGAACCCCGAGGCGCCAAACTTGAGAGGTAAGAGACCTAATTCAAAATCTCTATTGGGGTTTTGGAGGAGGACTGCCTGTAGGCTCCCAACTTGGCCGTGGTAACTGGATCTGAACCTTGTTAAAACAGGTCAGTCTGAACCTTACTGCCGGCTAAAATTTTCTGTCTGGTAAAGGATCCCATTTTGTGTCTGGTAACGTACGTTTTATTTAGGGAGAAACTGTATGAAGCACCTTCATCCTACAGCACATCGGGCTTGTCGTTAATTAACTAAGGCGGTGTGGGGGAGGAGGTCTGGCTGACTGAATGAATGTGCATGTGTGTGTATTTAGAAATATGAGCCACTGACCAGGTCTGAGACTACGGTTGGGTTCAGCCGCCCCAATTCTGCCTGACAGGGCAGTTTTGAAAGCAAGGGGGCCCAACTGGAACCTCGTGACCCAGTGGACAGGGCTTCCCAGTGATTGAATAAATGTGTGTGTGTGCATTTAGAAAAATGAGCCACTGACCAGGTCTGGGACTAAGGCTGGGTCTAGCCGCCCCGATTCTGCCTAAAAAAGGTAGCGTCGAAAGCAAGGGGGCCCAGCTGAAACCTCGTGACCCAGTGGACAGGGCGTCTGAGTGATTTTGTCTTTTCCAAACCCCTTGTCCCAGTAGCTTCTGCCGAGAGCAGGAGTGAAAGGATTCCTCTTGTGTTTCCCTTCCCATTTCCATTTTATGAGCCGGTGTCGGGTCAGAAGCCTTTTGTCTGGGCAGTGAAAAACTGCGGGGCAAGGCACTGAGCGGCCCGGACATCCTAAATAAGCCTCTCCTACGTCTCCCTGTGTGACTGAAAATGGGAACGAGTCAGTCTAAACAAGTTCCCGTCCCCCCTAAGGGGACTCCGGCGTACTTTATGTACACACACTATTCTCCCGAGGCTTGCAAGTACCTGGATAAGTGGAACTGGTATACTAGGGATGATCCTGTGAAGCATTTTCCACAAGAAGGAACATTTGATCAGGATAAAATAGTGCACTTAAGAGGGGCTTTAGAGTCCCGTGGATCCAAAACACCACAAAACCAGTGGGACGCGTTCTTTTATTGGTATGATGAAATGTCCAAAAGGCGGACAGAATCTCAAACTAGGAGCCTAAAAGACTCTCAAGAAAAATTAAAACAGCAGTTACAAGCTGTTCGGGAGAAATTGGCTGCTCCCCCAAATTACACGCCGGCCACCGCTCCGATGTATCCAGCATTGCCCGGGGCGCCCCCACCACCGGAGCCAGCAGAGGATATCCTTGACCTTTGTTCGAACCCTGCTCTCCTGGGACTCCCACATCAGCAACAACCGGTTCAACATCAGGCTGCAGCCCAGGCTATTAACTCATTAGCTGAAGCTCCTTCAGTAAATCCATCCACGGAGCTTAATAGTCTGGACTCATCCACCATATCTGCCACTCAATCATCACCAGTGTGGCAATTTACTCCTGGGTCACAACCCACCACAGGTGTATTTAGAAGAATGGGAATAGGCATGGAAAGATCTCCCATCAATCTTAGATCCCGAGCTGCACAAGTTTACCCCCTAAGACAAATGCCAGGCATTGGCACCGATGGACAAAATATAGTAACCGTGCATGCACCCTGGACTCCAGGTGATCTCTACAATTTAACTCAAAAATTCCCCAAAATCAGGGAAGACCCAGAAAAATTTCAGGAAGAATTGCAGACTGTTATAAATTGTTATAATCCAACATGGGCTGACATTAATCAGCTCATGCGATCGATTTTGCCCAAGGAAACTATGCTACGTCTGTATGCTGCCTGTACTTGGCCAGATCAAAACCCAGGGATTGGCCAAGACTTTATTGACAAGAGAAATGCTTTGGTTCAGGCAGTTCTCACAATTTGCCCAAAAAAGGCAGACTGGACCAAAATAAATACCTGTAAACAAAACAAAAATGAACACCCCAGTGACTATTTGGAACGCCTCAAACAGGCATTTGAACGATACTCAGGAATGGATAACCCAGTCGGAAATGCTAAACAAGCAATAGTGGCAGCATTCATCCAGGGACTTAACCCTAAAATTGCTGAGAAAATTCAAACAGTAATTATTGGCTGGGAAACTAAAGATTTGACTGAAGTCCTTGCTGCGGCTAACCATTTTCATAACAAATTGGAACGGTCTAAAGACAATGCCGAGTTTAAGTTAATGGCCTTACAGATTTCTCAGTTGCAGGGTCCAGGTAGAGGAAGGGGACGAGGACGGGGAAGGGGAGGCCCGGGTAGATTCAGGGGAAGAGATAGATCCTTGAGCCCACAAAACCCAGGCTATGGGAACCAATGTCATTATTGCAAGCAAGAAGGACATTGGAAATCAGAATGCCCCAAGCGCCCCGGCCAAGGACCCAGACCCCAGTCCCTGCCCCCACCTCCACTTCCTGTCAATTTTCCCAGTGTTGAATAGGACAGCCTGAGGGACAGTGACATCATCGCTCCTTTGCTTGCTACTGACCAATCTGGTCCGTTTGTTGAATGCCTTATTTCTGGTAAACCTGTCTCCTGTCTTGTCGACACCGGAGCATCCCGCTCCACGCTAAAGGCTGCTGAGTTTCCTTTTCTACCTTATTCTCCTGAAACTATAAATGCTGTCGGTATAGGCGGACAACCTATCCCACATCCCGTCTCTGAACCTGTCTCCATCTCTATTGGCCCTTTGTCTGAAAATCATGCCTTTCTTCTTAGCCCCTGTGCACCTGTCAACCTTCTTGGTAAGGATTTGTTGTGTAAACTGGGATGCGTGATTTATTGTAGCCCAGATGGTGTTTACCTTGAGGTACCAGAACATAGGGAAACTGAGCTTGTGGCTTTGCTAACCCAGGAGTACTCTGAACCTGACACTTCCTACTTGCAAGAGGAACTGTTGGCACGAGTACCTCCACAGCTGTGGTCCACCCATGCAAATGAAGTGGGGCACATGCTGAGTGCTGAACCAGTGCGTATCATCTTGAACCCTGCCAAGCCA
>NW_005843037.1:70872-72645 GCF_000455745.1 Alligator sinensis
CATTCGTGGTCATCTGGCCAGGTGCCGGGGGATTGGAAACTGGCTAATGTGGTCCCAATTTTCAAGAAGGGGAGGAAGGAGGACCCAAGTAACTATAGGCCTGTAAGCCTCACCTCGGTGCTCGGGAAGATCTTGGAGAGAATCAACAAGGAGCACATCTGTGGGGGGCCTGCAGGGTAGATCATGCTCAAGGGCAAGGCAATCAGAATGGGTTCAAAGGCAGGTTCTGCCACTGTTGCCCTGAGGGGTCAGGCCAATGCTCAGGATCTCAATTTTGTACTGTTAGACAGGTGTGGTGTACAATTGTACATGCACACATAAAAATCAATTAAGCACACATACACTCACTAGGTCCATACACCCCTACTAGGCATACACATTCACACTAGCAGCTCAGCTACACATATGTTCAAAATAATTAGTTTAGGTTCATGCACACCTATCACCAGTTTAAGCCCATACACGCTACACCCCCCCCAAATTTAGACAGAATCAGTTACCAGTTACCAACACCTGCACATCCAATACACATACGTGGATTACTAATTCATATACCACGCGCACACACAATTATATCTATATATATGTATATGTGTATTCATTAATTCACATACATACCACCCACCTACACACACACACAGGTGAGTTCCTAAGTTGGGTGTTGTGATGTGTATGTATGTATATGCTTGGTGTACTTAGGATACATGGGGAAAGGTTAAGGTAAGAAAGTAGAAGTGTAAGGAGTTAAAGTTACCAGGACTGGGATTAGAACCGGTAGACTACAGGGGCCTGGGCTGAAGAACCGAGGCTCCAGGGTGACTTTAGGTTAACTGATCTTAATTGATTAAAACACAACTCCCAAAGCCTGCAGAACAGGGAAGCTGTCGCACAGAGGCTAGGTCTGGAGCCAGAGCTACGGGGGAGTTGAAAAGGGAAATGGGGAGAGGGAAAAATGGGACTAAGGGAAAGTGTGGATGTTAAAGAGGGGCTCTGGGTGTAGGGGAGCCAGAAGATGGCTCCAGGGCAGCTAGAGAGGTCTGGGAAGCTGCGGGGTTGGGGGGAGCCTGAAAACAGAGAGACGGACAACAGAAAATCACAGAAAGAGCAGCAGGAGAGACTGAAAGGCGGCAGGGGCAGCAGGAAAGCAGGGAAATACAGCAGGAAGTCACAGGGAGAAGGCAGTAGGAGTGTAGGAAGCAGGGGGACAGCAGAAAATTACAGGAAAAGTGGCAGAAGAGACTGAGAGGCAGCAGAAAGTCACAGGGAAAAGGCAGTAGGAATTGAGAGGAGATCGGGAAACTAGTGGAGAGGGGTGGGGGATGGAATTGAGAGAGAGAGAGAGAGAATGAGGCTGGTTCTGCAGGGTCTTTTGTTTTTCAAATGCTGGTCTTGTCTCTGTTTCTGGGTGAGGTCCACGGTTCCTGGGTGAATCAATGCGAGGTGATGGCCTGGTCCTTACAGGCCATTCAGTAGAGGCCTGCTACCACTGTATTTCAATCATTCTCATTCATTGGGGAACCAATTTACATGGAAGGGGTACAATGAATCATATTATTGCAACATGGGATGCCCAGGCAGAGGACAGAAGATGGAGGCTTGACATATAAAATGGAAACTTGACATGACTTTGGTTCACTTAAAAACACAGGCCTAAACCATACAATATCCATATGAAATAATAAAAATCAATACAAAAATTATAATAATACAATATACAACAGTAAAAATCAATACAAACCTAATAATAATACAATATACAACAGTGGATATCCA
>NW_005843037.1:73268-75018 GCF_000455745.1 Alligator sinensis
ATCTTGGAGTCATTACTGACTCCAAGATGAACATGAGCTGCCAATGCCAGACTGCAGCCAGCAAGGCCAGCCATACCTTGTCATGCATCCAAAGGTGCATCTCAAGCAGGTCCAGAGAAGTGATACTCCCCCTCTGGAGTTGACAACAATACTGGGCGCCGCACTTCAAAACAGATGTGTACAGCCTGGAGAGGGTTCAGAGGAGGGCCACCCACTTGGTGAGGGGGCAGCTGGACAGGCCCTACGAGGAGAGACTGAAGGACCTGAACCTGTTCAGCCTCAGCAAGAGGAGGCTGAGGGGGGACATGGTGGCTGCCTCCAAACTCATCCTAGGGGATCAACAGCAAAAAGGTAGAGCCCTTTTTTCCCCAGCACCACCTGGGGTGATGAGGAACAATGGTAATAAGCTGATGGAGAATAGGTTTAGGTTAGAGATCAGAAGGCAATATTTTATAGTTAGGGGGGTCAAAATCTGGAACCAACTTCCCAGGGAAGTGGTCCTCCCCCCTACCTTGGGCAAATTCAAGAGGAGGTTGGATGATCACCTGTCTGGGGTCTTGTGAACCCAGCATTCATTCCTGCCTGTGGCAGGGGATCAGGCTAGATGATCTGTTCAGGTCCCTCCTGACCCTAGCTACTATGAAACTATGATGATAGACACACCGGTCTATCGGTGTTGACAACATTCCAACATAAAGATGCAAAGATTCTTAGTTTAAAACATGGAGCTAAAAGAAAAGCAAGTGAAAGAGAAATTTTTTTAAAATTTCTTGCAGCTGACTGACTGAACATATCAGTGCATTCAAGTTAACAGTCAAACAATTTTTTTGTGTAACTTTTATGATATTACAAAAAAAGTAAAAATGCAATTAGAAAAGAGGAAGAATAAGTCATGCTCACACATCATTATTAGGGGAGCACAGATACATTGGTCTGATATTGGAACAGTGTCAATATGAAGAAAATTGTCTATATCGGATATTGGCTGTATGGGGCTGATAATTTGGTCATTAAAGGCCTGTGCTGCGCACAGCCACAGCACAGCATGGAGCAGAGCCGGCAGCATGGAAAGCTGCCTTCAGCTGGTAAATGGGAAGGGGAGGGGAGAAGGAAGGGGCATGGGTGGGTCAGATCAACGCCCCCATGGTGAGGAAGGTGGCAGGGGCACAGGTGGGGCAGATGCTGCCCAGCCAGGGTGTGGGAGGTGGGGGGTCGTGGGACAAAGGCACAGCTTGTGGGGTGGAGGCGGCTTCTGCTGATGCTTGCACCCCGGGAGGGCGGCAGGGGGGGTGTGCTCCTGGATCTGCGCAGCGCAGGGTGGGCTGCAGCTGTGGGGTGGAGCCAGAGCTGGCGCTGCGCAGGGCTTTCCTTGCTGGGGGCTGGGCTCAGAGTAGGCTCCAGCAGTGCTGGGAGGAGGCTGCAGCCCCCCAAATTTTGCCACAGCTCTGACCCCAGCCCCGTGCCACCACCTGGAGCAACCCCGGATGAACGCCCTGCCTCCACCCAAGCACTGGGAAAAGCCGGGGCTGCACCAGGTGACAGTGTAGGGCTGGAAGCAGAGCTGTGGCAAAATCTGCAGTGGCTGCAGCCTCCTCCCAGTGGCACCGGACCCTGCTCTGAGCCCAACCCCCAGCAAGAAAAGTCCCATGCAGCCCAGCTCTACCCTGCAGCTGCAGCCCCTACGTGCTGTGCAGATCCGGGGCACCTGACCCTCCAGCCCTGGCCTCCCAGGGAGCAAGCAGTGGTGGGA
>NW_005843037.1:75028-77666 GCF_000455745.1 Alligator sinensis
CGCTCCAGCTGGGCACCTGCCCCCTCCCTCACCGCGGGGGGCCTTGATCTGCCCTCCCACGCCCCTTCCCTCCCTTTCCACAAGGGACTTACCACCTGATGGCAGCTGTATTGAATATCGGATCAGTATTGGCCAATATTCCTCCTTAAATATCAGCTATCACTATCAGCCCCCAAAATTTCTAACAGTGCACCCCTAATTATTATAGTCATCATTTTTATTTGTGAAGTACCAACAATGTATTCTGTGCTTAACTGAGGGACAGTTCCTGCCCTAAAACCTCACTGTAAAAAATGGCCATACAAGGAAAATGACCTGATAATAGTGAGTTCCCCTCTTGGCCTCTGGCTTCTAAAAGTAGTCAACTAAGTTAGATCTCTCTTCTAGAGTGGAGAGGAGAAGGAATATTAATTTATGAAGATTTCTTTTTTAATTTTTTTAAATTTTTGACTTATTCCAAAAAAGGAAAGCTCGTCTACTCACATTTCTGAGTAGTTGCCAAAGCTCACTTACTGCCAGCATGATAAACAAGGGTAACACAAACTAAATTGGTACAACAAAAGCTAACTTTTATATCCCTTTCCAAAAAATAAAATTTTCTTGCATATTATTCCATTGAGGCCTAATCCAAATGGTTAATTCTCATCTGGAATACTGTGTCCAATTTTGGGCACCAGCATTTTAAGCAGGTTATGGAAAAATTGAAGAGGGTTCAGAGGCAAGTTTTGGAGATGATAAAGGGGTTGGAAACAAGCTGCTTGAGGAAAGACTGAAGTAACTATATATGCTTAGTTTGGAGAAAAAGAGATTGAAGTGGAAACATGATAGCAGTTTTCAAATATTTCAGAGGCTTTCAGAAAGAAGATAGCAAAACAGTGTCTGTCCTTGTAGCAAGGTGGTTAAACTGCAGCAAAGCAGAATTAGATCAAATTCTCAACTATAAGAACACTAGGGCAACAATACAAACTGCCTACAGTACAAACTGCTCAGCCTGAAAAAACGCAGGCTCAGGGGTGATCTGGTGGCCACCTATAAGTTTATCAGGTGTGCTCATCAGGATCTGGGGGAACATCTGCTCACCCGAGCCCCCCAAGGGGTGACAAGATCGAACAGTCACAAACTCCTCCGTGACCATTTCAGGCTGGACATAAGGAAGAACTTCTTTACTATCCGAGCCCCCAAGGTTTGGAATAGACTGCTGCCAGAGGTGGTGCAAGCACCTACTTTGAACATCTTCAAGAGACATTTGGATGTCTATCTTGCTGGGATCCTATGACCCCTGCTGACTTCCTGCCCCTTGGGCAGGGGGGCTGGACTCGATGATCTTCTGCGGTCCCTTCCAGCCCTAATGTCTATGAATCTATGAAAAATTTTAAGAAATCTCATTCATTAGAGGTTTTCAAGAAATAACTGGCTAGGCACCTGAGTAGGGTAGCTTAGGAAGAGCAAAGAGCGCAGAGAGTTCAACTAGATGAACCCTGAGGTCCCTTCTTACCTGATAAGTATATGAAATGTTTTTTAAAGGATTCAACTTTCAAGTTAACAGACATGGCAGAATTCACAAGAAATCCACCATCTTGGAAGACTTCAGCCATTGTTCAAAAAGATATACAAGATATATTAGAAAAAATATATAAAATCTTGCAGTAGTTGGTTGAGCTCATCTTCCTTCTAGTCATACTCCAGAAGAAGCATATTGCTAGTAAAAATTCAAGGAGTGTACATTGACTCATTTCAACTCTTTTGAAGTTCAAGGCAGAACATAAACTCCTAAAAGAATATATCAGATTTTGAATTTAGACTATTTTGCATCCAAAGGAAAAAAAACGGTATTTGTAGGGGCCTAAATTAGAATTCAGTAAGTTTTTCCATCACTAACTTCCGTAAGTGTCCATCTAAGCTGTTTTTGAAAATTTTCAGGGATGGGTATAATCAGGGAGAGAGAACTCCTTGAAATATTCATGAGCAGTTTGGAGAGTCTGTTCCTGGACATTTTCAAGAGCAGGTTAAACCATTGGCGACGTGTAGGGGGTGCACATGGGTGCATATGCACCCCCTGAGCGTAGTGGTGCACCCCCTGCAAAAAGGCACGGCTGACACTGTCAGAAGTGCCTGTGGGCAATCACTGCTTCCCCCTACCTCACTGCCAGCACCACCAGCAGTGCCTGTGGGTGGTCAGCAATTGACTCTGGCCACCGCTACCAGTAGTGTCTGTGGGAGTTCCCTGCTTACCGCTGCTGCACTCCTGCCACTGCCAGCACCGCTGTGCCCCCCCAGCTGCTGGGAGCACATGTCATTCATGGATTAAACAGACATTTGGCTGGGATGGTTCTTAGTCAGGGATGATCTTGCCTTGAGCAAGGGGCTGAACCAGATGACCTCATGAGGACACTTCAGTTCTACTTTTCTATGATCCTAATTTTAAATCAAGATAAGATATATGTATGGCAGCAGACAAACACAAAAGACAAAGACAAAACACATAGCTTAGCTATTTACTGTACTTAGCCAAATCCCAGATGACTTTGAATTTAAGATGACCCCCAATAATTAGATTCTAGACATGGAAAATTATAATTTTTAAAATAATTTTCAGTGTCTAGAATCTAATTATTGGAGGTTTGTCTTAAATATGCCT
>NW_005843037.1:77684-79347 GCF_000455745.1 Alligator sinensis
AGCAGCATCAGGGGAGCAGTAGTGGGGAAAGCAGAGTCAGGGGACAGGCAGTGCAGAAAGTGGAGGGGGGTAACTGGGAAAGAAGCAACAGCAAGGGGGGAAGCAGTGCGAAAAGCAGGGGTGAGGGACAGGCAGTGGGGAGGCAAGTGGTGTGGAGAGCAGGCAGACTGCTCCCTGCCCCTCCCCCCACTTACTGCTCCCACTGTTGCTTCCCCGCCCCCACTTGCCTCCCTGCCTGCTCCCCTGGTCACCTGCTCCCTCCCCTTCCCTTTCTGCCACTTGCCCCCACCCCCACTTTCAATTCCTCTCCTAACTGATCCAAGAGCAGGGGGGACCCAGAGCTGCTCCGGCTCCGTGCTGCAGGGAGCAGCTGTGCAGGGAGCCTAGCCAGGCTAGGGATAATGGAGATGGTACACAGGTTCCTCCTTCCCTACCTGGTTCCCTTTCCCTCTCTCCTACTTGCCTGAAGCAGGCTGGAGCATGGGGCAGGAGTGGCTCTGGGGCTCCTCCCTTCTCCCTCCTCCCCACCATGCCTGTGTCAACCGGGTGTTGGACTGCTCTGTGGGAGCTGTGGGAACAGCTGTGCAAGGAGCTTGGCTCAGCTAAGGATTGTAGTAGTGGTACACATTCCTTCTTCCCTGCCCAGCTGCCTGCCAGCAAGGGAGATGATGGAGGAGAGCCAGGCAGGGAGTAGACGCTGGAAGCAGGAACCTGAGCGTTGCTGATACTGTTCCTGGCCCAGCCAGACTCTCTGCACAGCCATTTCCCACAGGTCCCAGCTGGAGGAGCCTGATACTCAATTCTAGTCAAGGCTTTGTTTTCCCTATGATGAATGGGGACAAAACACTTTGTCTTGGAATCAAGTCAATGTGGTAGTGATGGCAGAGTGTGGGTTAGGGTGGCACCTAAGAGAGAAACTACTTCAGAAAGGCATGAGCTTTCTTAGGCAACAACCTACTTTGGCAGATGATAGGAATGGACCCATCATCTATACAGGGATATTAATATGCAACAACCTTGGGTGTGAATTTACAGTGCTCCAACTACTCCAAATGAACTCATCTGGAAACTCATAGTTCACTTTAAGCAAGCCTTAATGTAAGGTAGTTTTTCCACTTCCTCACACTAAAAGTGTCTGCACAGGAAGTGCAGGGTAGCCAGTGCACTCCAAATTTGCACGCTAACTGCATCATATTCCCTTTGTACACAAGCCACACAACATCAGTGCTACACTACTATTGCAGCAATTGCATGTGTAACTGTGTGTATATGTGTGTCAGCGTGTGTTAAGGTGGCCAGTACAACCTCATAACTCAAAGTTTGCATTTATGATTTTATTGGTAACTTCACATCCTGTCTAATAAATTAGAATTGATGATGATCCTGAGAGTTGGTCCTTTGTAGCCAACAGCAACACCATCTGTACAGCCATGCACTGATCTGCAGGATGCGTCTGTTCCTGCCAGGCCCTTCCCTTCTTATCTGACTCCTTTCTACAAGCAGATTTACAGATAGCAGTACTGCCCAGAAATACATCCCTACATCTGTGATTAACAAAAAAAAAATATCCCTAGTCAGAATGACTTCTAAACCAGAAATGATGATGGGACATTAAACTTCCCATCATTGCAAAATGCTAAAGTTCATCTTTTGACTGGGATAG
>NW_005843037.1:79378-87629 GCF_000455745.1 Alligator sinensis
GGAACTTTTGATTCACATAGATCAAAGTCCTGGACGTGGGATGAAACCAACACAAATACAGGCTGGGGAATGATTTGCTAGGCTGCAGTACTGCAAAAAAAGACCTGGGGGTAATAGCAGACCATAAACTGAATAAAAGCCAACACAGTGCTCTTTCAAAGAAGGCCAACTGCAAATTCAGCTGTATAAACAGGAGCATCACTTGCAAATCAACGAAAGTGATTCTTCTGCTCTACTTGGCACTGGTGAAGCCTCACCAGGAGCACTGTGCCCAGTTTAGAGCACCACACTTCAACAAAGATTTGGACAAATTAGAGATCTGGGAAACATGATTTACAAGAAAGGGCTGAAACAACTGGGATTGTTTAGTCTGGAGAAGAGAAGACCGAGGGGGAATTTGATAACAGGCTTCAAATACCTGAAAGGTATTAAGGATGAAAAAAACCTAATCTCTGTGGCCATGGGTGACAGAAGTATTGTACAGGTTAAGTATTGGACAGGTTCTGAAGGGAGGTTTTTAAGAGCAGGTTGGATAGATATTTGTTTAGAATAGTTTAGACAGGAATGATCCTGTCTTGAGCAGGGGAGTTAGATGATCTCCTCCGGTCCCTTCACGGTCTATGTTCCTGTGATAATAAGAATACATCCTACCTGTGCTACATCCTCATACAACATCCAATCCAATGTACCTAGTTTCTATTTTTGAATTCCCCAAAAGGGCTACAGTTGGTTTGCTCAGAGACTTGTCTCTTTTCCTTCAATACCTTTCTAGAAATGCCTGGTGCCTTGGAGACCTGCTGAGATAGCCCAGGATTATGTTCTTGAAATCTGAGAGAATGATATTTTTATCCCAGAGCCCTTGACTATGGGACATGTTGGAGGAGAGATCAAAATGAACTTTGATATCACAACTTTAAGAGCACAAAGCAAGCTCTATCTCTGCAGAGACCACCCCCAAAATAATATATTTTAAATCTTCATAATTTTAAGAACAATGAAAGCTTTCCATATTGGAAAGCAAGTTTAGATTAAGTAAACTTTTTCTGTTAAGAAACACTACATTCAGAATTTTGAAGTTGTATAGCTACAGCAATCATTTCCAGACTAACTGGACTCTTATAGGAGTTGCCCCTTCCTATGAAATTTAGAAGTACTGCCAGCACAATCCACTTTGAAAGAAGAAACACAATTGAAAAAGAAGTTAATTTTATTCTTTACCAATGAGTTCACATGGGTAAACTTTTTATTCATCAAAAAAAACACCATGGATTCAGGGGTCAGTGTGTAGGTGCTCACAGCCAGCCAAAAAGATAATTCATTTAGTTTCCAAGGCCACACACATTTCAGTGAGAGAAACATGATTTGAGTCAAAGATAAGGTTCAGAGAAAAAGCTACTGCCAAAAAAACCCAAGTGAAAGTAGGTGTAAAAATAGAGAGGGTGTTTATATCATATTAAAATAATTGCTGTTGATACCCAATAATTTAATGAGCAACCCCACATGTTTGTTGAAATTCCAGTTATTTATGCATGCAAGTCCAATCTGATGTCTGCAGCATGCCTGAAAATGTGCTGTGTTTCTGAATGGAACAAAATGGCTGTGTTGAACTAGACTGCAGCTGTTATAATAAATGTATCCCATTATCCAATGTTAGCGTAATCCTAGCCAACCAGACCTTTCATAAGCCAGCTGGTCATTACAAAAAAATTAGACCTGTGCCAGTTTCTTTCTTGTAAAATCCCAGTAGTAGTATGCCTCACCCCCCAAAAGTAACTATTGTGCATGCCAATTTAGATGGTCTTAGTTTAGTGATATAGTCAAATTTCATTTCAATCTTCCTTAACAAATCCAGCTTCTAGGAGGCCAATCAGTGTTTCAGTTACAAGTGTCACAACCCAATTAAGCAGTGCCCATGCCACTAGCAAGAGATACCATTCGAAGTATTTTCACTCCGCACTGGAGTTAACTAAGGGTTAACAAAATGCTGGTAACAGCCTTCTCCGCTGTGCATGCCAACAAGAGATTTATAGCTGTGTCACTAACAAGAGATAAAACTTTAGCCTTCTGTGCTTTACATAAATCATTATAATTGGTCAGAGCAAAAACAGGGGAGTAGCCCTGCAACAAAACCCGAGCAGAGACCGCTATATAATTGGTGATTCTAATTAAATTTATGACGTGGCGAAAAACAATTGGCTATTACACAAATAAAACCCACTTGCACTTCCGAAAAATCGGAGACCTCTGAAAACACGTCACAGAGTAAATTGATGAGCTGATCATTCATCAATATCTCCGCCGCGACCTCCTAGGCGTACCCTCACCTACATGCTCGATAAGACATAACCTGCCGACCACCGGCCCGTATATATCTGCAGACCGACCTCATGAACTCTAAGCTGTAACTAACTAAGTATCTCTGACCCGTCATTCACCACCTTGACGGCGTAAGTAAACTATCTTGCTTTGCAACCGATAAGTGTCCGTGCCTAATTTCACTCCAAGCGTCACAAGTACCCACCTGCCGGGCCCCTAGGGCCCCGGACCCCTCGCTGCAGTGCACGGCAGCGACAACAAGCACCACATATTCCGGAAGCCCTGTGAAGATAAATTTTCATCTGTTGTACACTGCTCTAGAAACACCCTGTAGAACAGTCAATTACAGTCAGATGAATAAGAAAAAAAATAAACAAAGGAACCAGGGTGTGGCAGGGCACTGCTTGTGCCTGCCACTTTAAGGGCCTAAAGACAGCAGCCAGCAGGTGCCTGATGAAGGCATCCATTTTGGATTCAGGGCTGCCCATATAAACAGGGCAGTTCACCTGCTGGGGGCCTAGCAACAACACTGCCTGGCTGCAAGGCTGCTGGTATCATCTGGAGGTAAGGGAGGAGCTGTAGGGGATGGGGTAGGAGGCTCCTGGTCCTGGGCATGACCTAAAACTGTACCCTGCTGGGAGTGGGTGGCCTGGTGGGGCTCTCAGTGGTGCGGGAGCCCCCAGGAAATGCCAGGCCAGTTATCACCCCGGTGAAAGGTGGGTCGGGGCGCCTTAACCCCAGGTCCCACCTTTGGGTGGGTCAGGTGACAACAGAGGTAGAGGTGGCCAGGCACGGCTATGGCCACCTGAGCCCACCTGAGGAGGAAAGCCCTGAGACCCCGAGAAGAGGGGGTGTTGTGGAGCCCCAAGTAGAGGGGGAGAAGAAATAGAGGGCTGAGAGCCCAGTACACAAACGGACCCTGAGTGTTACCCTGAAAAGGGCCCGAGTGTGCTTAGACTTGGTCAGGTAATTGGTTGGCCACTACCCCAGTGAGGGTCATGGGAAAGGCCCAACAGATGGTATATCTGCCACCCAAGGAATGGACTAGCTAAGCCTATGGCCAAAGGGTGCCCACTCCAAGAGGGAGCAAGGCGGCATAAGTTGTCGATGTGAGAAACAGACCCTGTGAGAGAGGGTGGAGTGAGTGAGTGAGGCCCGAGTGAGAGGTGGGCGGTATGACTGTGTGTGACTGAGGCCTGATGGTGTGGCCTAAGCATGGTCCAGCTGTAGGCCAGGGGCACTGTAACATCTGGATGCCATGATGTAGGCTTGGGCCACAGTGTACGGGAGGTATAGAGCTGTGGACACCCCCAAGTATGGGGGTGCAGTAATGGGCAGCCTCCTGCCTTATTTAACAGCATATTATTATTCCAACAAGGCAAGACAGGCTGACGGCATGCCCAGAGGCAGGTGGGGGGCTAGCTGTGGCTAGCAGGGATGCCCACCTTGCTACATGGGAATGGCAAAAATTGGCCACTCTCATATTAGGTGAGTCATTCCTAAAAGCATCATTGTCTCAAGGAGACAAGAATCTCATTATTTGGAGAGCAGGGATGAAAAAGAAGTCAAATCCTATCTCCCTAGACAACGGGGTCCTAAGGGTAAAGAAGATCATCACAAGGGAGGGATTATAATCTATGAGCTCATATGACAGATCTATATAATAGAAACTACCTAAACCACCTCAAATGCAAATTAACAAAATTATCTTTTTAGTTATTTTAATGTAAATAAACAGCCTCCGTTGGCAATAAATAAGGGAAGTCACCAATGCTATATTCTCATTTAGAAAACATGACAGTAACCAAAACTGACAGATGAATTTATAGGTCACTCCAACGCATACACTCAAGAGAGCTTGCAATGCCCTTCCTTCTCCTCTCATTTGATTGACCTATAGAGTATGCAATGCCCTTCCTTCTCTGCACAATGATTGATCTATAGAGTATGCCCATATTGGGCAAGCAAAGTAGCTGGCTAAGTATCTCAAATGAATTTATCAATTTTTATAATATTTGGGGAAAGGACTGCTGGAGTTCCCTCTTGGCAACAGATCAAAGGGCTGCCATTGCAACTATGGCAGCAGCTTCAAATCTCTGAATTGGGAGAGAGCTTTGTGCCTCTTACCTACTTGGTTTCTGTCTTGGATATTCTTCTTCTTTCCTTCTCCTTTTCTTTACTCCCTGTCTTCATTCAGTTGTGTTCTGCAATACTCACTCATGGGGTAAGAATGATCTCTTGGTTATAAGATGCCTAGTGCAATGGACCCTGACCCATAAGAATTATGCAGTATGAACAGCTACCATCCATACCCCTCTGACAGGGAGACTGGTTACTACAGTAACCCTTGTACAACTGTGGGCAACATGGTAAAGTCTAAGCACTAGAATAAACAACACATAGTACCACAGTGCTTCCCATATTCAAGCCACTTCAATCTTATAACACTTGTGAGTTTTTTCAGATGAAAAAATAAGGCACAGAAAGGTCAGATGACTGGTCTATAACTGGAAGTACTGGAGAAAACTTTGTAACTTTCTTCTGTAGGAGCATTAGCTTCATTGACTCTGAATTGTTCTGTGCATCCATTACCTAATATTCAGTGTCAGTTAATAATTCTGTGTGTGTGTAAATACAGCAACATTAATAAAACAATTTTTCTGAACATTTCTTTCACTGCTGGTACAAGGTGTATTTATTTTCTTCAATTTGTTTCACCTGTATACATCATTCTTCCTTCTCTCCTGTCTTATACTCTTATTTATACTTCATTTAAAATGCATGCGTTTAATTTTTTTTATTTGAATACATATTAAAATATATGATTATTCATTTCTAGTCTATTAGCTTCATAAATTGTTTGAAGCTAACATGTCTTCCACCCCTCCATAAGTACCGTGGTCTACTCCAAGCAAGTGGTGCTAAATTACAAGTTACAATAGTTTTTTGTCCTTCCTGGAGTTGTCTATGAAGTTCAAGATCATTATGACTCCCCCAGTTGAATTTTCTGAAGGGGAATAAAGCCAAAAAGAATGACTTTATTCCTCTAAAATCTAAGCCATTTAAATGTCCATTGAATCAAGCAGTTGTGTTCTTGGCAGAGGAAACGCAACAGAACTAAAATGCTCATGGTGATTTCCCTCCCTCCGCTGCAATCCATTATATACTGATCCAATTATTGCACAAAAAGCCTTTTTCTTGTAGCACACTTCTTTTCACTTCTATTGCAGTTTTGGTTGAGGAAAACAATGCCAAGGATGGAATGCTTACTACTTTTGCAAATATTTCATGAGAAAATGCCATTTACACCCACAGTCTCTCCTCTCTTTCCTTCCCCTTGTATCTGCATGCCCCATTGCCCCCCCACCCCCGCTTTCCCACTTGAGAGATTGCAGAGCTCTTCTGGGTAAATATATGTTACCATTCTGATATGTTATAGTTTTTAGAATTATAAGCACAAATGAGATGACAGCAAATAGGCCTATTTCTGACAGTGGCAGGAGTGAATGCTTTAGAGGAAGGCTATTGAACCAGATATATATAATGTGATCTAACTCCTATTCATTACATTCCCTGGCACCTACCTTGTATTAGTTTAGAGATGCCAGAGGAAACAACTTCAACCATTCTGTTCAACAGCTATTAATAAATCTATCATCCATGAATCTGTCTGGTCCCTTTTTGAACCCAACTATATTATCTGCCTCTACCACTTTGTGACAATGAATTCCACAAGTTAATTATGCATTGCATAAAAAGTACTTTCTTGTGTTAGTTTTAAACTAACAAGAGCATCCTTTCCCTCCTGCTCCAATACTTTCTCTTAGTTCAGGGGCGGGCAATTATTTCGGGTGGAGGGCCGCTTACTGAGTTTTGGCAAGTTGTCAAGGGCCACATGGGTAGCCCCGCCCCTTGACAGGTGCCCTGCTCTGTGGTCACCATCTTGTGACTGGAAGTCCCACCCCCTAACTCCTGACTTCTGCCACCAGAAGTCACTCCTCTTGCCCCCAGAACTACTCCTTTCAACAAGGGGTTTTGCCATCTTGGAACCAGAAAAATACGAAATTATGTTCTAAAAACAAACATCTAAAACATTGTGTGGGTGTGTGTGTATGGTGGGATGTGTGTGTTCGTAGGGTGAGTCCCACACACACACACACACACCCCCTGGGATACCGGTGTAGGCCCCATGCTCCTGCGGTCCGGTGATGTAGCCAGGAGCCAGGTAGTCCTGAAGCAGAGCGGGGGCAGGGAGGCAGGGAGATGGCTGGGCTGCTGCTGGGCTGCTGCATCCTGCTGCATTCCTAGCAGTGCTTCCCCTGGGTCCTAGCATTCCCCTGGGCCCTACTTCCCTGGCTCCTGTCATCTTTGACAGGCAGCCAGGAGCAGATAAATATTTTCTAAATTTTTAGGGGCCCTGAGGGCTGGATTCGGCCTGGCCCATATTTTGCCCACCCATGTTTTAGTGAGGTTTTCTTTCTAGCACAAATTTGAACACGAAGGAGCAGATATACAGTATGAATGGACCAATGCCTTAGCACATCTGATTAAACTTAAATATTGTTCTTACCTTTTGACTGCGCTGTTTTCACTACCATGATAAAAATTAAAGTTTACAAGTTAACTCTTGGGCATTTTATTTGTATGTTTTTGAAATTTAAAAGGCATTATTAAAAACCAGAAAGCAAGACAACATAACATTTTGACAGTATTAAGTTTACCAATAAAAAACACTAATCAGTGGAGCTCCAGTTACTTTGCAACAGGCAATATAGGGCTTTATCTTGGCATGTTCTGCTCATAGGTGTCCCCCAAGGGCTGCAAACATACAAGGAGGAAAGTGATCACCCAAAATCTGGTTCTCCCAAACAAACACAAAAGTCCATGCATTAAACCCACCCAAAGAGAAGCAAAAGGATGCTTTGGAACATGGACGACTGATCAAACTGTATATTATAAATTGCATTTGATATTTTTCTGCAAAGATGCATTGTCTTGCAGGCAAAGACAACTATGCAAATTTCCACATAGGCACTCAAGTTTCTAGCAGGCATGATCCTGCACTAGTCAGCCTCCACATAGCTGGCAGGCATCCTCTACCACTGCTTTTCCAAATTTAAGGAACAGGTTTAAGAAATGGTTAAATTATATTCTGCACAATGGCAAAACAAGGCCCATAATCACAAATATCCATTAATAACAAAACTTTAAACTTGATCCTAATGCTTGTATTTAATGGGTCAAGTTCATCCCCAGTGTAATTGAAAGGACACATTATCTACAGCCTTAAATACTACAGGTTAAAAATGTATTAATATGGCAGTTTGGGACTGATTTATAATCATCCAAGAAAGATGTTACCATTCTATATGGAAATATGTTGGTGTAGCACATACACGTGGAGGCCAATACAAGGGCCTATCTCTGCAGTGCAGATCTGGGATCTTACTTGCATGCTACCTCTAACCTGGCTGTAGTTCACATGCAAAACCCACCAATCCAAATATGGTGACAAATAGGCTGAAACCCAAATATTGTTACAATGCTGTCTGGTAACTTGCCCATTCTGCAGTAAGGATGCAGGCCAAACTACCTGAATACTAGTAGTCCTCCAATCTCTTCCTCATGAGTCCAGAAAGACAGACTACTTATCTAACAATTCACTCAGAAACAATTGGCTGTGTTAACTAAGAACCATGGAACATTAGTGAATGATAATAAACCATGGGTGCCGATACATGAGCCAGGAAACTGCTCTGACACACTGATTAATCAAGTCTCCCGGAGCGTGGTAATTTCCACGCTCCATCCAGCCTCCACATCTTGTGTACCTGTGTCCCTGCCTTCAAAATTGCAACAGGGGCATTTTAACTAAAGCCCATTCAGTGAGCGCTAGATAAAGCACTCCCGCTTGCCATTTTGAAGTGCAGGAATG
>NW_005843037.1:87639-88982 GCF_000455745.1 Alligator sinensis
TGGGCGCTTTAGAGTGGCTCCAAGAGCTCTAATTAAAACATCTACGCCACACACTTCTGGAGCATGTGTAAAAACGCTCCCTGGGGCATTTTTAAATGCCACACCAGAACAGATGCAGTAGCTTGAGGGTGGCTTTGCAGCGTCGCTATCCATACCTAAGCTATGTCAGACTGAGTGATCAGTAGAGGTGCACTGATACATCGGTCCAATATCAGATCAGCACTAATATAAAGAAAATTTTCTGTATTGGAAATCTTCCCCATGCGGCCGATAATTTGTCCAATAAATGCACATGCGCAGCCGCAATGCAGCACATGGGCAGTGAGGAGCAGAGCTGGTGGGATGGAGAGCTGTGTGCATCTGGTAAGTCTGGTGTGGTGGGAGCGGGGATGGGGAAGGGTGTGGGGAGTAGATCAAGGACCCATGGTGAGGAAGGATGTGGGGTTGGGGTTAGGGCTGGGGCTACCTGGCTGGGGCCAGGGTGGGTGTAGGACAGAGGCACAGCTCTTCAGGGGGACACGGGAAGGGAGGGGAGGGACAGCTCCCACCATTGTGTACGGCTTGTCTAGTGCTCATCTGGTGGCTCCCACTGCTGCTCCCACTGCTCACTCAGGAGGGCATGGGGGGGGAGGAGGAGGGGTGTGTGCCCCCAGATCTATGCAGGGCAGAGAGGGGTGGGCTGGGCTCTTCCCAGCTGGGCAGATCCAGGGGCACGTTCTCCCCACCCGTGCCGTCCTGGACAAGCAGTGAGAGCTGCCAGACAAGCACTGCATAAGCTGCGTCCAGTGCTGGGAGCTGCCCTCCCCTTTCCACACCGCCCACCAACGAATCATGCCACCATCCTGCGTCCACCCCAGCCCTGGCCCGCAGCCACAGCCCGCCCTGTGCAGATCCAGGGGGCACACACCTCCCCCCTGCCCTCCTGGACAAGCTGCTTGCGGCTCTGTCCCATGCCCCTCCCTACCCTGGCTGGGCAGTGCCTGCCCTAGCCCCAGCCCCATTTCTTCCCTCACCACAGGGGCCTTGATTTGCTCCCCCCACACCTCTTCCCTTTCACCACACCAGACTTACCAGCTGGATGCTGCCCTTCAAGCTGAAGAGCTGCACATCGGAAATTGGATCAGTATTGGCCGATATGCCTTCTTAAAAATCAGCTATCAGTATCAGCCTCAAAAATCTCTATCGGTGTACCCCTAGCGATCAGGCCCTCAATCACTCAGGTTAATTCTGCAGTTAAGACATCATCCGAGTCAGCTATGAATTAACAGCAAAATACCATTATAACATATTCACCGATTCAAATGGAAAAAGGAGAGCGGGAAAGAGAGCTAGGTAATGAAGTG